>NC_073305.1:59420364-59720364 GCF_027595985.1 Sorex araneus
AGCGGGTAGGGCGTTTGCCTTGCATGCGACTGACCGGGGTTCGATTCCCAGCATCCCATATGGTCCCCTGAGCACCGCCAGGAGTGATTCCGAGTGCAGAGCCAAAAGTCAGCCCTGAGCATTGCCGGGTGTGACCCAAAAAGCCAAGAAAAAAGTGGGGTAATGTGATGCATCACATCTTCTTTTTCCCAAGGATTGATTTAGCTCTTTGTGGGGATTTATTGTTCCATGTGAATTTCAGGAGTATTTGATATACTTCTTTGAAAAATGCCATGAGTGTACTTATAGGGACTGCATTAAATCTGTAAAATGTTTTGGGGTGTTGCCATTTTGAAAATGTTAATCCTCCTAATCTATCAACAGGGGATGTGTTTCTATTTTCTTGTGTCCTCTTTTATTTCTTGAAGTAGTGTTTTGTAGTTGTCTTTATATTGGTCCTTCACCTCTTTAGTTATACTTATTCCAAGTTATTTGATATTCTGAGGCACGATTGTGAACAGGATTGTTTTTCTAGTATCTCACTCTTCTCTTTTATTTGTTTTAGGAAAGTCATGGACTTTTGGTTATTGATATTTTGTAACCTGCCACTATACTAACCTCTTGTTTCTAGGAGCTTTTTGTTAAAGACTTTAGAGTACAGTATCATGTCATCAGCAAATAGTGAGAGCTCGACATCTTCCTTTCCTATCTGAATACCCTCAGTATTTTTTCTCTTGCCTAACTGCTGTGGCAAGTACTTCTAGTACTATATTGAATAGGAGTGACAAGACTGGGAAATCTTGTCTTATGCCTGATTTTAGAGGGAAAGCCTTTAGTTTCTCTCCATCAAGAACAATGGTTGCTGTGGGATTTTGATAAATGGCTTTGACTATATTGAGGAAAGTTCCTTCAGCTCCCATTTTGTTGAGAGTTTTTATCATGAATGGGTGTTGGATCTTGTCAAGTGCTCTCTCTGCATCTATTGATATGATCATGTGGTTTTTATCTTTTCTTTTATTTATATGATATATTATATTGATTGACTTATAGATGTTAAACTATCCTGCATCCCTGAGATGAATCCTACTTGATCATGGCATATGATCTTTTTGATGTGCAGTTGGATTCTCTTTGCTAGTATTTTGTTGAGGATTTTTGAATCTGTGTTCATCAGGGATGTAGTTCTGTAATTTTCTTTCACTGTGGTGGCTCTGCTTGCTTTGAGTATCAGGCTTATAATTGTCTCATAGAGACTCTTTGTAAGTGTTCATGTTTCTTCAATTTCCTGGGAAAGCTTGAAAAGGATTGAAAGTACATCCTCTTTAAAGGTTTGAAAGAATTTGTTTATAAATTCATCTGGGTCTGGGCTTTTGTTTTGTGGAAGACTTGTCTACCATTTTAATTTCCTCAATGGTGATAGGTCTGTTCAGATGTACTCAATCTTCTTGGTTCAGCCTTGGGAGGTTATAAGAATCCAGGAATTTATCCATCTCTTCAAGGTTCTTTTGATTCTCAAAATAATCTGTGATGATCCTGTGTATTTCTGTAGTTTCTGTTGTGATGACCCTATTTTTTACTCCTAATTAAGTTTATTGGGGCTCTCTCTCTCTCTTTCTTTGAGAGTCTTGCTGGTTTATTGATCTTGTTTATTTTCTCAAAGAACCAGTTCTTAGTTTCATTGACCTTTTAGACTGTTTTTTGGGATTCCAGCTTGTTGATTTCTGCTCTAAGTTTTATTATTTTCTTTCTCGTGCCTGTTTTAGGCTTCTTTCGTTGGTCATTACCCAAGATCTTCAGCTGTGAGTTTAATTTATTTATGTGGGACCTTCCTTCCTTCCTTCCTTCCTTCCTTCCTTCCTTCCTTCCTTCCTTCCTTCCTTCCTTCCTTCCTTCCTTCCTTCCTTCCTTCCTTCCTTCCTTCCTCCCTCCCTCCCTCCCTCCCTCCCTCTCTCTCCCTTCCTTCCTTCCTTCCTTCCTTCCTTCCTTCCTTCCTTCCTTCCTTCCTTCCTTCCTTCCTTCCTTCCTCCCTCCCTCCCTCCCTCCCTCCCTCCCTCCCTCCCTCCCTCCCTCCCTCTCTCTCTCTTCCTTCCTTCCTTCCTTCCTTCCTTCCTTCCTTCCTTCCTTCCTTCCTTCCTTCCTTCCTTCCTTCCTTCCTTCCTTCCTTCCTTCCTTCCTTCCTTCCTTCCTTCCTTCTTTCCTTCCCTATAAACTTTCCTCTTAACACTGCTTTTGCTGTGTATCACAAGTTCTGGTAGCTCCTGTCCTCATTCTCATTTGTTTCCAGGAATCTTTTGATTTTCTCTCTAACCCACTAGATGTTCACTAGTGAGGTGTTTAATTTCCAGGCCAGATGTTTGATTTGATTCTCCATTTGTGTGTGTGATTCACTTCTATTTTCAGTGCATTATGGTCTGAAAATATAGTTGATACAATTTCTATTCTCTTAATTTTATAGAGGTATGTTTTGTGGCCCAGCATGTGATCTGTCTTGGAGAATGTCCCATGTACACTGGAGAAGAATGTGTGTTCCACTTTGGGGGGGATGAAAAATCATATATATAGATAGATAGATAGATAGATAGATAGATAGATAGATAGATACTTATATATATATACACACACACTAATCTCTTCTATTTTCTCAAATGAAAAGTATTTCCTTGCTGAGCTTTAGTCAGGTTGATATATCAAGAGGTGAAAAAGTGGTGTTGAAATCTCCAACTACTATTGTGTTACTATTAATGTCTTTCTTCAAGTCTGTTAGCAGTTATTTTAAGTATTTTGTCTTTCCCTCATTAGGTGCATATACATTTAGCAGAGTGAGTTCTTCCTGTACAGTTCTTCCTATACAGATCCTTTGATTATTTAGAAATGATCTTCATTGTCCCTTATAACCTTCCTCAGCCTGAAGTCTGTTGTCCAATATAGTATGGCCACACCGGCTTTTTAGAGGGAGTTCTTTGAATTTGAGTGGCTTTGAGTCTATGAAGTTTCTGAGTTGTTTATCTGTGAAGCTGCATACTGTTCCCTCAAATATGAATGAGAGTCTATCTGGGTAAAGTATTCTTGGTGAGGTATTCATCTCATTGAGCTGGGTTTTTGCTGTTGCTGTTGTTGTTGTTGTTGTTGTTGTTTTACTATATCCCATCACTATCTTCAGGCTCAGAGGGCTTTGTCTGATAAATGTGTTGAGAGTTTTGTCTGATGTGTGCTGTAAATCTTAAGGACAGTCCTTTGTAAATAATTATCTTCTTTGATCTTGCTGATTTCTGTATTCTATCTCTATCTATGGTTTTCATCATTTTGATTAGGATGTGTCTTGGAGAATTTTTATTTGGATTTTTTTTTTATCTGCTACCCTTTGGGCCCCCTGGATCTGGATTCATGCACAGATTCATGCTCTGGGAACTTTTTTTTTCTTTTTGGGTCACACCCAGCGATGCTCAAGGATCACTCCTGGTCCGACACTCAGGAATTACCTCTGGTGACACTGGGGGACCACATGGGATGCCAGGGATTGAACCCAGGTCAGCTGTGTGCAAAGTAAATTCCCTACCTGCTGTACTATTGCTCTGGCCTCATCTCTGGGAACTTTTTAACCAAAGTGGCTTTGACAGTTGTTTCTGCATCAGGGTTTTCTTTCTGGCCCTCTGGTACCCCAATGATTCTTATGCTATTCTTCTTAAATTCATCCAAATGTTCTCTTGTCATCTGTTGGTTTATTTGGAGGCTCTTTTCCATCTTTTTCTGTGGTCTGGAGATTCTCTGCACCTCATCCTCAACAACTGTTACTTTTGGGCTAAGATCTTCCAGTAAAATTTTCATTTCACCTACCAGGTTTTTTAGATCTGTCATTTATTTGTATTTTTACTTGTATTTTCCTCATCTCTGCTCTCCTCATATCCTATTGTATTTTATTGGCAGTGCATTCCATTGTTTCTTTGACTCCCTCATGCATCCTTAACAGCTCTGTCCTAAATTCCTAGTCAGAGTTTACGTAACTCATTATTACTGGTTGGGTCATCTGGACTAGAATCTTCTCTCACTAAGCCTGGTGGGTTTATTCGATGCTTTTCCATTGTGGCCTTTGCAGTTTGCATTCTTGCACACTCACCATTGCTTTTTTTTTATTGAGGAGGGAATGTTGATTAGAGTAGGAGCTAGTAGACCATTGGCCTAATATGGTTGGGGTCGTCAGACTACACTAGTGAGTTCTTAATAAGAGGCTAATTTGTGATTCTAGTGGGTTATAATTGGGAAGATTAACTGGTGACTGCATTAGCAACCTTGGGGGACCATGCTACCTGGCCTTCTAACTCCAAAGGTCCAAATATTACAGTCTTGTAGATTGCATCAGTAGTTTGGAGCCTCTGCCAGCTTGGGGCCTGTGCTCCCTTGAAAAGTCTCCACATTGCATCTTTCAGGTCCTAACTTGTGTACCTAGTTTTGAAATTTTAAAAAATCTATTTTTAAAGATCTTTTTGGGACGAGGATCTATTCTGAGCCATGCATAATCTTATCATCAAATATGAATTGAATAAAAAAATGAGCAAATGAATTAAGACCAAAAGGTTATCGTTTAGCAGCCAGGGAGTGAAACAACAAAGGAAAACTAAGTTGAGCATAAATAAATTGAACTCAGTCTAAGTGCCTTCTAAATGTGTGCTGGAAGCAAAGTTAAAACAAAAACCACTTCTTCCTGCTGAACTTCTGACTGGAAAATAAACAGGAATATAGCAATCTGATTTCTGATTGCAACCTAGTAATGTTGTAAGCTCAATTTATTGACTCCATCAAAGTGCCACACAGAGAGAAGTATGATCCTTTATTGAATGTAAGACATAAAAAGAAAATTGACATAAAAGATGGTTTACTTGATATTCCACAGAAAATATAGTCAAGCCAAGCATGCCCTTGCTTGTGACATGTTAAGGACATTTCCCCCTAGGAAAACTTGGAGCTTTAGCTGAGATTTTAAATATATTGTTTTTGACTGATTGGAGCGATAGCACAGCAGGTAGGGCATTTGCCTTGCATGTGGCCAACCCGGGTTCAATTCCTTTGTCCCTCTCGGAGAGCCCGGCAAGCTACTGAGAGTATCCCTCTCACATGGCAGAGCCTGGCAAGTTACCCCTGGCGTATTAGATATGCCAAAAACAGTAACAGTAATTCTCACAATGGAGATGTTACTGGTACCCGCTTGAGCAAATCGATGAACAATGCGATGACAGTGCTAAAGTGCTACAGTTTTTGTCCACCCCTTCACAAACCTCAAGTGCTGCTCTTTCCAAGCTCTGCAAGTTTATGTACTGCTTTCTTACCCAGTTGGTTTTCCGAGTATATTTTTCAAGAAAAATAAAAATGCAAGATGAATAAGATGATAAATTTTCAACTCTTATAAAGTTAAGAATTTGGGGCCGGAGCGATAGCACAGCGGGTAGGGCGTTTGCCTTGCACGCGGCCGACCCAGGTTCGATCCCCGGCATCCCATATGGTCCCCCAAGCACCGCCAGAAGTAATTCCTGAGTGCAGAGCCAGGAGTAACCCCTGAGCATCGCTGGGTGTGACCCAAAAAGAAAAAAAAAAGTTAAGAATTTACCTGAAATATTTTTATAAAATGTTAATCAGATTACATAAACAGTGCATATGAGTGCAACACAGAGAATAAATCATGCCACCAATATTCTGGTTTTGATGTTAATGGCATACATGTCTTTATAAATATTTTTTGGTGTATGTTAAGTCACATTTCCTCTTTGCTTTCCAACATGTCCATAAAGTGGTTGGACACAGAACATTATGCATAATTCTAAAATATAAAATTTATGGATGATTATTTTGTTCTAGATTTCTAGGTAGCCAGATGAAAGGGTTAGAAATGATTGTCTGGGTGGAACTAGCTCTGGTGTAACCCAGAGCCAGGTGGATGCAGTTATATAACATCAATACCCAGTATGAATATTTGTGGAACTTATACTGTAGTCAGAGAAATGGGAACGTTAAGTAGGAAAAATAGGAATTTGAGTAGGAAGCCTAAGTGAATGCAGAGATCTCTCTACTGAGGTCATAAGGAATTATACTGTATAATTAGGGATTATTCCTTTGTTTATGTGCTTATTTTAAAGTCCTTTTCTTGCAACGAAGGTTATTTTAGCAGGAAATTCTAGATAGGTATTTGAACCCAATAAATGACTACTCATTTTTATGTGTGTTCAATTGCAATGACACTGGTTAATCTTAGGAATGATAAAACATTGTTTGTGAAAACAATAGTTGATGTTTGTGGACATAACAGGGTGAAAATGACATTAAGTTTCACATATTATCTAATTCTATTATATAACTATGCCAGTTTGTGCCTATTTCATCTTCCTTTAACCCAAGGCTAAATTCAATGCTTTGCCAAATGCAGGTCCATCTGACCATGGAATCTGAAATGTTACTTTCTTACAACGTTTCAAATGTATTCTTCAGCCTTAAAATAGCTTCAGAATGAGTGTGAATTCAGTGTGGGTCAGACCACTAAGATCATCAATTCAGTCACATAAATAAACTATGGAAAAATACTGGCTCGACCATGAACCAGGTAGAATCTCAAGTGACTTTTCGCTCCTAGGTTCCTCATCCCTTTGGTTTTGTTTCTCTGGGGATTTATGCTGTTTGGTCTGCCCAGGCTCGGTGTTGACTGAACTTATGTCCACTGGCGGTTAAAATCTGTCCTATTTGTACTGAAAATCTTTTATTTTTACCTTTCTCCTCTCACTGGAACTTTTGTACATGGCTATTGCAGTTTAGCCTTACAAAATATCCATTAAATTGTTCTGACCTTTATTCTTTAATAAATAATAATTCTAAGAATTATGATATTGATTCTGTATAATAAATAACCATATGGTAGGTGCTAAATACTTTTTGAATCTTCAGTTTAAACATGATTTCTATGTGAGGGAAATCCTTAGTTCTACTCACTGTAACAAGCCGAGCCCCCTATTTCCCATGATAGAACCTAATGCAGAGGCTGGAGTGATAGTACAAACAATGGTGTGTTTGCCTTGTGGTTGACCTGTGCTCGATTTTTGGCATCTCATATGGTCCCCTGAGTCCACCAGGAGCAATTTCTGAGATCATAGCCAGGAGTAGCTCCTGAGCATGCAGATTCTGTCCCCCAAACAAACAAACAAAAATAGAACCTGAAGGAAGAGAGTTCCTCTACCTGCCTATGAAGCTGAGGCTCTGGGCATATGATTGGAGATAGTCATCAAGATGCAGCTGCCAGGGCCTTAGAGTATTAAGGAAATAGTGGGGGTATGTAGGCATAGTGATAACACACATAAAGGTAGTTGGTAACATGAAACAGCAGCTGTTAAACACAAAGTATGGAGCTCGCATCTGCATTTCTGGCTTCAATTGTTTTTCTTGCCTGATCTCTGCTAGGTTCTTTTAATTGGGAGCATTTGCAGAATTCATTTCTTCAGCTTTAACATAAATATCCCCTGCCCCCCTCTTTCCTCCCCTCAAATTCTTATTGTACTAAAGATCACCAGACTCAATTACTGAGGTTGACTGTGGGAACTCCTGTGAAGGTCTTTTCTCTTCCACCCCTGGTCACTGAAGTGTGGATGTGTAGCTTCACAACTTAGACCAGTTCAACATCATTTTCTGCCTAACTCTTTGCCTCCATTTCCCATCCATCATAAATGAACCTCCTGCAGCCCTCTGGCTATCACTTAAATTGCAAAGCAGTACAAGCTAACACATGATCCCACAAAACTCTTCTGGAAGTTGAAGACAAAGCAAAAAACAACCCAGTAGCAGGGACCAGAGCGATAGCGTAGCAGGTGAGGCATATGTTTTTCATGTGGCCAACCTGGGTTCAATCTTCAACATCCCATATGATCTCCTGCTCACTGCCAGGAGTGATTCCTGAGTTCAGAACTAGGAGTAAACTCCTGAGCATCACAGGCTCTCCCTGCAACAACCCCCCCGCCTAAAAAGAACCCCACAAAACTAAAACAAAAACCCAGCATTATACCTCAGTTGTTTCTATTTCCAATCTCTCATGTCACTATTCTCCTTCCATGCCTGAACTCTAGTCTACTCTTCTTGTTCATCTTCACTTACACTGATCTAAGTCTTGGTGCTTCATGAATTGTTGGACTTCAAAAGCCTTTTTGTTACCAGAAGTATAAAAGGTGTCATTTAGCTGCAGTTCAACTGTAACTGGGTCTTTTGTGCTTGTATTTTCTAAATCTGGAAAATGCTATTTCTTGGTCTGTGTCTTTCCTCTTTAACTTACTCAAATTGAGTGAGCAAATGAAATTAATGTAACAAGCCAAGGAAGGAACTTCAAATTCAATTATATTACAAGAAAAACCTTTCTCTCTTTTTTTTTTTGCTTCTAATTGTTTGCCAGTCACACTCAAAGTTTAAAAAGAATCTATAATGATAAGTAATAGTACTGGACTTCTATAAAATCACCATGAGACATATTATCCAGCAGCTCTTATATTTCATTAGCAGTTCTCAATGGGACACAGACTTCTAGGAAGCTATGTGTAGTTTCTTTTCTTCTCAGATAATAGACCATTTTTCAAATCTAATTTGGTTTGCATTCACCAACTGAAAAGCAAGATGGACACAATGAAGACTTAGCTTATTGTTTTCCTATTTCTGCCTGAACAGGAAACTGATTTACAAAGGACCCCTTATTGTTATTTTCGTTTCTCTGGCATACTCAATTATTCCTTGTATTACCTCCAATATGATGAATGGGACCCAGAGGCCCCTATGAGCTTATCACACAGGGAGACATCTGTGTTTTCCCTTTCAGCATAGCTTCATAAAAGCCATCAGCATTTTAATAGAGTTGGGCATATATCTGGAGGTTTATAAACCAGAGAAATGAGTTTGTATTTCACAATGTAGACATGGATATTTTTTATTAATTTAGAGAACTGAATCTCCTAGGAAAATAAGCTCTGCCGGAGCTATTGGTTACAATTTCAATTGTTCTGAAATTTTGTGCTTGAGTTTTTTAAATATGGCTGCAGGGTCTACAGAGATATGCAGTCTCTCTATAATTTGAGAGGTTGAAAACAGACATTAGGTGAAACTGAGAATACATAATACTGTGAAAGAGTCCAACAAGAACTTAGAGGGAGTTAGAAGGTGGAAGGGAAGAGAGGAAAGAGAGAGTGAGAGAGGGAAAGATGGGGAGAGAGAAGAAGAGAGAAGGAGAAGGAAGAGAGAGTGGGAGAGAGAAATGGAGAGAGAGAGAGAAGAAAGAAGGTAGATGAGAGAGATATACTGATCCTATCATTGAGAAATTAAGAGATGGGTCTGGATGGGGTATGGTTTGATACAGGGATCAAATAATTTCATGTCTCTGTTTCTAAATTCTTTTGGTTCCATTGCCAATGAGTTTTCCTTAAAATGGAGGCATGATGATGGCTAAACTCACCAACTTTCTATTCTATCTACTTAATGGCTTTCAAAGAAATAAGAACCTCTCTTTATCAATTCTATTGATTAAATATTCCAGAGCTAATTCTCAATGACCTGACTTGACTCAACTGCCTATTCATAAGCCAATCGATGACACCAGGGGAATGGAATGTACTAATTTGTCATCGTTTTTTAGGGTCAATTCCAACCTTTCCATCATGGAAGAGTAGTAATGTCAGCTGGGTCCAAACTACATTGACTGTGAGTGGATATAGAATGGATTTGAATAAATCTGGGGTGCTGTATCTGTATAGAGTGGCAGCAATCCAACTCTTTTCTCTTCCCTCTCCCTATTAATCATTTTATCCTACTTCTGTTTCACAACAAATGACTTACTAGTACTCGAGTGCATTTGGGGATCCCAGAGGCTGCCATCACTTCATTGTACCAAGAAGAATGCTGAAAATGTTTTAATTTAAATTGGACAAGATGCAGAATTGGCTTTCAAAATAGTAGACAGCAATCAAACACCAGAAGAGCACGTGTTTGAAACTGTGTTCATTTCAGACGACAAAACAGGAAACATAATATACTCTCTACCCCACTTCGCAGAAAAAGGGGAATGCAGTAGGGACTGCCAACATAGTTGATCAAAATTTAGCTGATTATGGAGTAATAAAAGCACACACTCCTAAATTTACAAATTCTTTTTTAGTTCTCAGTAATGATAGTCTATATTAGTGGATGCTTCCATTTTGCAATTTACCAATACAGCAATTAAGGCTTATTGAAGGGAAGAGATCAGGTTTCAGGTTTCAAATTTCCACACCAATATGCCTTGGCTCATTTTCTAAGCTTCATTGCCTGTGTTGTGTTTTTCCCATCTCCCCACCAGTTATTTAAAGCAGAGCTAGCATGGGCAAAAAATACATCAGACAAACCCATGCTTGAAACAATTTTGAACAAATTCATTGGAGCCAGGTCGCCTTTATTCTAATGTCAACCCCACCTATTATTTGCAAGTTTATATTGTGAATCCTGGGCTTCAGTACATATAGTTTATTATAAGGATGAAATTTGTTATTACTGATAATAACTTCCTTAAGATAATACAATGTTTAGAACAGCATATAATACCTCACTGTACAGATTGTGATAACATCACATATCTGGGCTTCATATTGTTTAATACGAAGTCCTTCTCCCTGTCTCCCTGACTATACATAATAGCAAATTCACTTTGTATAATATTGATCTGTCTCTTTCAATATCTACATTTAACCTCTTTTACTAAGGTTCCCACCACCAATAAACAGCTTGCGTCCTATAAATCAGGACAATTTCTGAGGAGGTAATCAGCCAGCAGATAATGACTAGCATGAGGGTGCTGGAATTGCAGTGACCTGAATATAGTGTGGAAGTGGGACTGAATCTAGGCTCTAGCATTTGTTAACCTGTCAGATTTCAGAGGAATTACTCAGTTTCTATGAATTTCATACCTCATCTGAAAAGTATAAAGATGAACACTTTCCTGAGTCATGTGAGGAATACTACTTTATAAAAGAAGCCTACTTCATACACACACGCATATATGTATATATATATATATGTATATATATATAAGTTGCTGGCAATTCTGTTAGTAATGATCTAACTCAACAGTTTTCACCTGCTGATCTGCAGGCATTGAAAAAATGTTCAAAACTAGGGGCAGCTGGAATGGTAGCACAGTGGTTAGAGCATTTGCCTTCCACACAGCCGACCTGGGTTCAAATCCCAGCATCCCATATGGTGTCCTGAGCACCGCCAGGGGTAATTCCTGAGTGCAGAGCCAGGAGTGACCCCTGTGCATCGATGGGGTGTGACCTAAAAAGCAAAAAACAAAACAAAACAAAAATGTTCAAAACTAATGGTCTACCATAGTGCTGTGCCATGCATTTGTGCTTAAGCAGGTGCCGGTCCTTAGGGAAGGTGTAAAAGGGTTGAAAAGTACTGAATGAGCTTCAGAAACTTATTAGGTCACTGCTTTCTGATTTTATGTTCGTGAACTTCGAGGAGCAACTTTGAAAGGCCTTTCAGAAGATTTTGCCTGCTTCATGATGGTCTTCATGGATACCATGTTCAGGACATCATAACTATTGAGTAATCAACAATTTAGCCCCAGATGTAAAGATTTCTATGTCTGTACTGTGTATATATCACAAATATTTAGCTCTTCACGTATGATATGTACACGGTAAACACATAGAAGAGCAGATATGTGGAATTTTCAAAATTGGTCAGAAATCTCAGTGATAGTGCTCAATTCCCAGATGGTGAAACATTCCTGAACCATTACTGACCATTTTGTTATCATCAATACACTGAGCAGAGGAAACAGAATCAAGGGAAAGAACATAATTTCCCTGCAGTAAAGGAATCCAAATGTGTAACTAGCCCTCCAATGTTCTGATAATTTCTTTTCCTCTCCTCCCATCCTTCTTTTTACTCTCCCTTCATCCTCCCTTCATCCTCTTCTTTCTTCTACCTTTGTTCCGTCTTCTTTTCCTGCCTCTTTTTGCCTTTTTCATTCAACAAACATCCTCTAAGAAATAACATATTTTATAGATCTCTGGGACAAAATGATGCAGTACTATTTCCAAATGCAGATGACGTTAGCGAACTTGACACCTATTTTCTAGACTAGACTTGCTTGGGATTCTCATGAATTAGTTTTCACCAAACTACAAGTCTTAAACAATCCACCAAGTATCACTCCAATTCATTTCCAGTAGTATTTTTTTCTTTTTTGCTTTCTGGGTCATACCTGGCAATGCTCAGGGGTTATTGCTGGCTCTGCACTCAGGAACTACTCCTGGCAGTGATCAGGAGATCATGTGGGATGCTGAAGATCGAACCTGGGTCAGCCGATTGCAAGGCAAATGCCCTACCCACTGTATTATCTCTCCAGTACTGTCTCTCCAGTATGTATTTTTTTTCTTTAGAAATTTTGACCTGTAACCACTTTTCAGGGAATCTGAAAATAGAATGTGGATTGAATTAATAACATGAATATAAAAATATAAACATATTTGAGAGGCAAAATTAAACTTTGAAATTATCAGTGCTATTTTTAAAGATACTTTAGTGGAATTACAACTTATACCTATTTGATTCTTTTTAATTCATCTTTTTTTTAGCCATGACAAAACACAAGATACAAGAAATAGATAGAAGGGAGGAGATAAAATCAACAATTTGAATAATGTGAGAAATTCAGTTCCTGTTTTGTTAATGTTGCCTTTCTTCTAATGAGTTTAAGACGCTAAGAATCTACTGTTTCAATACTTATTTCACACTAGACATCTGGTCATGCACAATGTGATTCTAGTGTTTAAAGTAATCATTTTTCATATGACATTATCCCACAAATTCTGGTGATTTTGTGCCAAGTAAAAGGGAGAGTTGTGTGGGAATACAGAACTGTAGGGCACCAGCATGTTGATCTACATTGCAGTGCCATTTAAGGACTTGTGTAAAGGATAATTTAGAATGCATACATATTTAAAAAATATTACATACAGACCCTGTATGTTAAACTGTTCATAGTAAGAAACATCCTCATGTTATGTTTAAAATTGGTGTCTGTTAACCTATGCCATAAATAGTGAGCTTGCATCTATAAATTATAATAATATTTAGAAAGCAAATTTTTTAACTTGATAGGCAAGCCACCACTAATGAGAAATCTTAGCATGTCAGCTCTAAATGGCTAATTAAGTCTCTATTGAGATGAATTGCAGGTAAGAGGCAGTGGAGAACAACCTTGGAATATGAAAATGGTGTTCACCTTTGAATTTGACTCTGATCAAAAAGAGGAGTCCAGTAGGAATTCCAAGAAGGAAAAAAAAAGTATTCACTAATAAATTAAAAAGGAAACCACAGGGAAAAAGAAGAGCTGTCTAAACTGAAAATAGACTCCATTGCCTGTTGCAACACTTGTTATCACTGCAAGATTGGGAAATAAGTTCCAGATTTTCTCTTAAAAAACAAGTGTGTGGAATGTATTGAAATCCTATAGACACAAACCAGTCATTTCTCTAGAGTTAAATATTTATTGTACAAGTTGACATTATCTTCTTGTTGCACACATCACTAAAGGGTAAAGTGACACCATTTTAGTTGTCAAGAAATACAGAGACATCAAACTTGCATTTAAGTACTTCCATTATGTCACCTTTCTCTCCCCCTCCACCCCCTCCCTCAAAACAGGCAAAACAGGAAGCTCTAATGCATAATTTCTAACTATCCAGCATAATCTGGATTTAGTCATTTCTGAGTAAATGCCTTTGAAACATAATTTTTTACACTTTATTTCTGGTCATTTGTTCAATTTCTTAGAAGCAATTTGGAATAAAGGAGGCAAGTCTGCCAGGAATAAAAATATGAATGCTTGATCTAATGAGGGACACTCAAAGGGCTTCTTGGAATTTTTCCCCTCTTATTTCTTTTTTTTTAAAGTATTTTAAAAAATTATTAAAGCACTATGATTTACAAAGTTATTCATTGTTGAGTAGTAGACATACAATATTGTTGCTCTGGTCTCACCACCAACTTCCCTCCAGCAATGTTCCAGGTTCCCCCCTATTCTGCTCTCCACCCCAACTTGCCTTCTTGACAGGCACTTTTATTGGTTGCATTGCTATACTGGAGTCTCTGGATTTCCGTATTTTTTACTCTGTTGTTTGTATATTTCGCTCTATCATTCCTTAATATACCTTTGGAGAGATGTCTAGTCAGCTCTTCTGCCTATTTGAAGTGGGGTTGTTTATTATTTTGGTGGATTTTGTGAATCTTTTATATGTAACTTGGATATTAATCCTTGTTATATGTATGATACGAAAATATATTCTCTATATATTCTCCATTCTGGTAGGATGTCTTTTGGTTTTAATGAGTGTTTCTTTGCTGTATTGAATGTTTCATTGTGCTATCTGTTTTTGTTTTGCTTTCTGTTAGATTTGAATCTCCAAAGATATTCTTTTTTTTTTTTTTGCTTTTTGGGTCACACCCGGCGATGCACAGGGGTCACTCCTGGCTCATGCTCTCAGGAATAACCCCTGGCGGTGCTCAGGGGACCATATGGGATGCTGGGATTCGAACCCGGGTTGGCCGCGTGCAAGGCAAACGCCCTACCTGCTGTGCTATCACTCTAGCCCCTCCAAAGATATTCTTAAAGTCATGTTGTAGCATGTGTTGTTAGGTTTTTTCCCTTGTATTTTATATTTTCAGTCTTACATTTAGGTCTTCCACCCATTTGAATTAATTAATTTTTGTGAAAAATGTGAAATAGTGGTCTACTTTCAGTCTTTGGCATATGGCCATTGAGAATTTCCCAAAATGTTTTATTAAAGAATTTCCTTTCTCCATTCATTTTCTTTACTTTTTAATTATAACCTAACTGTCTATAGGTGTGTAGTTCTGTGCTTAAATATCATCCTATTTATATGTAATAATCACTGTATCACTGTCATCCCATTGTTCGTCGATTTTCTCGAGCGAGCACCAGTAACATTTCTATTACGTTCAGCCCTGAGATTTTAGCAGCCTCTTCTTACTTGTCTTTCTCAACGATTGGAGGCTCTTTCAGGGTCAAGGGAATGAGAACTGTCATTACTGTTTTTGGCATATGGAATATGTCCCTGGTAACTTGCCAGGCTCTGTCGTGCGGATGGGATAATCTCGGGAGCTTGCCGGGCTCTCCGAGAGGTATGTATATATCTTTTACTGTATTTTGGATATGAATACATCATGGAGAGCTTATAAGGCTCTCCCGTGTGAGCAATAGACTCTTGGTAACTTGTCAGATTCTCCAAGAAGGAGAACAGGGCTATTAGATGTTGCAAGACCGCTTTGCGGCTGTGCTTCCGAGAGCTTGGTTTTACAGTCTCTGTATGTTGGCCTTTGGTGGGATTATACTGCGTTAGGGGAAGTTTGTGAGTGTGGCTGCCAAGCTACTGGAAAATGGGGGGTCTGGATGGGGAAGGCTCAGTCCCAATCTGAGCAGGCTTGGAGATCTCAGCCCCAGATCCTGCACACCTGAGTTCCTCTGCTGGTCCATTCATGTGTGAGGCTCATCTGAACATGTGGATACTGGCCTTGAGCATGGCTGTTGGCTGGGTTCTGGAGGTCTTCAACTGTCAAGGCTCTGCTTGGAAAGGGGAGGGAAAGGCAACCCGTCCCCTCCAAGGGGCCCGAGTGATGACATAAGTAATATGTCTTATGTAATATGTAATAATATTAATTATCATAATTATTATTAATTATTGTTATTACAGAACATGCTGTTTGGTAGCAAAGAGATGGGATAGTGGGACCCTTAATTTGCAGGTAGCTGACTCAAGTTTGATTCTGGAATTCGTATGGTCCCCCAAGCACTCCTGAAGTGATCCCTGAGTTCAGAACCAGGAGTGAGTCCCGAGCATAGCTAGATGTGCCCCTCAATCAAAATAACAATCATCCATACAGAAAAACTTACTATTTTAAAAAAAATTATTTATTTTAATATAGAAATAAGCAACAACTGTTGATATAATTCTAGAATTAAAATTGATTAGATAACAAAGCTGCAATATTAAAGTCAATAGGCATAGAAAATCCATTTATGTGAAAATTTTTACATCTGATCACAGAGTTGTTAAGTTTTTGTCTAAGAATTTATTAAGCTATTTCTTGCTTTAGAAGGCATCATGCAGTCACATAAGTGACTGCACAGTTCAGAGATTTCAGGATTATGGTCTGGGCCAATGAATCAACATAATGAATGTGGTGGGAGGTGGGCGTGGAGAACTATCTTTGATTATTATAACTTAGTAATCTTGACTTTTAATTTAATTCTTTGTTCCTTGGGATTTATTTGGTCAGCTTTTCATTTTTTTAAATTCCAAACAAATTCTACTAATATTTATTATTTCCTTAAGCATATCATTGGAATTTTTTCAGGAATTGCATTAACTCTGCACATTATTTTAGGTAGAATGGTCATTTTAATTTAATTTTATTTTTTTTAAAATGGGGTGGTTCTGTGGTGACCCAGTGGTGACCAAGGGTTATTTCTGGCTCTGGAGTGACCTGGGGCAGTGTGCAGGGACTGTTATGTGTTGCTGGAGATTCAAACCAGAGTTGTAGCTGACACAGTTGCATGAAAGTTAAGTGGTTTGCCACCTGCACTATTTCTCCAGCACCAGAATGATTATTTTCACCAATGGTATGAGCAGGGAATATATTTCCATTTGCAAGAGATAGTCGAGACTTCTGCTATTTCTTTTAACAGGGACATAGAGTTTTTATTCCCATACTTAAGAAGCTATAAAAGAAAAAGTGTTTCCACATTTTATATGGCTCCTACTCAGAAGATACTTTCTATACTACAGCTTTCCTGCTCCTCCCTCCACCCCCCCACCCCACTTTCTTTCTGTGCTTTTAAATGAAGTCTCCTCTGAATCTGGCCATTTCATCCCTGGTCCCTTGCTCCAAATTCTGCTTGCTTGAGTCTTCTGTAATAGTGAAACTCATTACTAGGAGACCAGCTGGTCTTGGGCTTTAAGAGGAGAGATTGTGATTGCTGTTTCAATTTCTTTGCCTCTAATTATTTTGTTCAAGTTTTCAGTTCCTTCTGATTCAGTCTTGGAGGCCATGATACCAAATAAAGTGTCCTCTTTTTTCCTGGAATTTTCTATTTATTAGTACAAAGCTAGTCACCATAGTCTCTTATTCTGTGTATTTCTATGGAAACTCTTGTTATTTCTTGCAGTAGTGTGCAATTAACTACTACCATTGCAACTTAATACATTTGAGTTTTTCCATTTCTACCCAGGTTCCTTCCTAACTTTCACTAATTTTAAAATTGTGTGGTTTAAAAATAAAATCTGATTATATATTAAATCTACGAACAGTATCATTGGTTTGAGTATTTAATTTTATCAGCATGTAGCACATGAATTGATTGCATGTAATAAAAATGTGGTTCTCAGAAGCATGCCTATCTATATTTGCAAGTCTAAGAAAAATATTCAAATGTGTTTCTTCAGAGGAGAGTTTCTGTCCTCATATCAATCTCAACTAAGCAGAGAGTTAGCTCTGAAACAGCAGTTTTTTTTTGGATTTAAAATTTTTATTTTGGATTTCAAATCTCTTCGACTATTTATAAGCATTCCATCCCCTCTTCTTTTCTCTCCTTTAAAAATCACTTCTCTTTAGACAGAAATTCACCTCTCACTTTCCTGAAACCTTGTCCTAATAGCTGTTAGAGATTTTCTTCTGCATCTGCAGTTCTTTAGAAAAGAGATGTTATAGAAATTAATGAATAAATAGAAGACTAGTTCTGCCCTCAGGCACTTGTGTTTCTTCGTACTGATTAAGATGACCAGTTCCTTGGATATGAATAAATATGTCTTTGAAATAAAGATTGCACTGTATCACTGTCATCCCATTGTTCGTTGATTTGCTCCAGTGGGCACCAGTAATGTCTCCATTGTGAGACTTGTTTCTGTTTTTGGCAAGTCGAATACACCACAGGTAGCTTGCCAGGCTCTCCCATGTGGGAGGGATAGTCTCGGTAGCTTGCTGGACTATCTGAGAGGGATGAAGAAATCGAACCCTGGTTGGCCTTGTGCATGGCAAACACACTACCCGCTGTGCTATTGCTCCAGCCCGAAATAAAGATTATGAAGCAGTAAATTTCTTCTGAATGAGAGGCCACGGGTAATTCCAATCATTCAAAACAGTAAGGGTCTAATAATATCTTCTGTGTTAATTTTTGTTTATTTATTTGCCAAGGTATATGTGTTCAAATAGAGTGGTAGCCTTATTCACAAGATATTAAGGTGCATTTTATAAACACTTCTCTTTTTTGCATTACATTTAAGATATATGAATATATTGTACTTTTTTTTTCCTGTTGGCATGACATAGTTAGTAAGCTTGTGTGTTTATGTAATTTTATTTGGGTTTCTGGTGAAATCCTCTGGGAACATTTGATTGATTTAAAATAAATGAAATATCATTTGTAAGCAAAAGGGAGGTTTGGAGAGTTGGAAGCAGTGGTGTGCTAAACACAGACTCTCGATATTATTACAAATAGCCATAGTCGTTGAATTGTTTCTGCTTTCTTGATCCCGTGTCACAAATTCTCTAATGAGCCCTATTTCCCAATATCTGAAAATTAGAAAAAAACATCTTTGGTCCACAGTTTTGACCTATCACATAAGATCTTTTTATTAACCAAGCAAAGGACAGTGAAAACTTTGAAACTAAAAATGTATTTAGTGATTGCTTCTCTCCATGGTTACAAATGACTAGAACAAGAAAACTGATGTAAATTGCACTCTAAAATAATGAGGCAAATAAAGATCTCATCAAATGAGAGTGGGCATATTTACATTTGAAAATATTTCCTATATGTGTGCTTTCCTCATGCAGAAGTAAATAATTCACCGACAGGGAATTAATGCAGACCAGAATAAAACAACAAAGGAAAATTTTATAGACTTCTCATTGGAACAGTTTTCCTGAAATGAATCAGTCTCTGTCACCTAAGCTATATGAATGATGCATTTTATTTTCTTTACTGTCATTATCATAAGATTATTTTGGTCTCAAATATATCTGTCTTTATAAAAATAATATATTGGCTAATATGGTAATAAATTATTGTAGGTAAAATATTGATATGTCATTGAATGGATTCATTCTAGATTTGTATTTTTCTATGGAAAAACTTTATGACATAAATATACTTTAAGTTACCTGAAAATTTTAATGACGATCGATTAGCCTAAAATAGAATTGGTCAGGTCATTAATGACTAATGATTTGAGACATAACAGGGTTCAAAACAGAAAAGATAAAATACACCTGTATGTTTCTCAATCACTCAGGAGTTTTAACTGAGAAATAGAATGATAAGGAAATAACTGGTAAGATTAATGTTATAAAAGTTTTAGCAGAGATAAACTATGGCAAATGGTAGCTAAGAAGGATCAAAATTCTTTTAGGGAGGAAAGGAAGGCCACAACCAGCAGTGCTGAGGGTTTACTCATGCTCTGCCCTCAAGGATCACTCCTGAAGAGACTAGGGGGACATATGGATACCAGGGATCAATTCCCTCTCAGCTGCATACAAGGCAAATGCCTCACCAACTGTACAATTGCTCAGCCACTCTTCCCCCAGCCCACCTCCGCTTTCAACACACACACTTCAAAGTCCTTAAAATTCCATGAGTTATAAAATAAGAATGATATCTGTGGGGTAGAGACTTAGCAAGTTGCAGGAATGTGGCTTAAGCACAAGATTTAGCATATAATGATGTATATCTCCCTTCTTCCTTCCCTCCTTCTCTCTCTCTACCCCTTCTTCCTTCCTTCCTTCCTTCCTTCCTTCCTTCCTTCCTTCCTTCCTTCCTTCCTTCCTTCCTTCCTTCCTTCCTTCCTTCCTTCCTTCCTTCTTTCCTTCCTTCCTTCCTTCCTTCCTTCCTTCCTTCCTTCCTTCCTTCCTTCCTTCCTTCCTTCCTTCTTTCCTCCCTTCCTTCCTCTCCCTTCTTAGTTCCTCATTCTCTCCTCATGCAAATTTATTGAGTACTTATTATGTGACAGGTGACAGGTACATTATTGGTCATCATTCCAGACATATTAGTTAATGAAGGTGATGGAAGCAAAGCCCACTCCCATGATAAATTCTGCCTGCATAAGCTAAGGAATTCAGAAAGAAGAGAAAGAGGAAAAGAGGGAGGGAGGGAGATAGAGAACGGGAGAGAGGGAGGGAAAGAATGATGGAAGAGGGAGAGGGAGAGATATGAAATGTCACAACTAGATTTTATAAGATAAGAAAGCTGAGGCTAAAAATTCCTGCCCAAGGTCCAAGGTAAGTTAAGATCTGTTGACTCTCACTCCTTTCTACTTACCATCATGTTTTACCTTAGTGAGTTTTAGACTTTAAATAAACCAGTAGTATATAAATTTGAGCTGTGAGAAAACTTCATAAGGAAAGCAAATGCAAGTAAGGTAGACACTGAAAGAGTTGAGTTAAATAATAATGATACAATTAAGAATCTCTTAACTCTAGTGTCAGTTGCAAAAACTTTCCCACAAGCTTGAAGGCTGCAGAGTGGGAGGCCGATGTGTCAACCTATTATTTTGCTTTGCTTCTCTGCCAATTCGGTATTTTGTTCTTCTGGAGGAATATGCTCACTCTGAACTTCTCCACCCCTCAGCTTTGCCCACGCTGTACCCTCTACTTTGTGCTAGCCTCAATATCTTCTTGTCAAAATATCATTCTCTTTAAGACTTAATTCAAACGCTCTTTTGACCCTCTGAAATTATATGTTCTCTAGCTCTTAAAGATAGCTAGCTCTTAAAGATCTTCTTGGTGTTAGCTTGACAATGTTGGACTTACCTTATACTAGTCCAAGAACCATGAATTTAGTCCCATTTGACTTCTCTGACTCTTACTTTCTCCAATCATTTATTCATTCATTTACTTAATATTTTGTATTTTGATAACAATGAATACCTAAAAAGTAGTATTTTAATGCTTATAAATAGTGCAAAAGAGACAAGACTCTATGTTCATAGAAATAATCTTTGATTTTGCCAGTGGAATATAACAAATTTGTAATGGATGTGACTAGGTAGTGATGAGTGCCATAAAGAAGCAAAAACTTAACATTACAGAGCCTCTGGGAGAACGGGAGCAATAAAATTAGGAATTAAAAAGTATTGTTGGGCATCCCCTGCCCGCGGTTGGGGGCCCGCTCGGAACCCCCCAGCCCCGCCTGGAAGCTCTCAGCCATCACACCCACCACGCCTGACCCCTCCCGCCCCTGTCCGGCAGCGTAGGGGCGTGTCCTCTCATTAGGGGGCATGGCCTCAAAAGTGGGCGTGGCCTCTTTCCAGAACGGTGCCGCTAACGTGGCCACAGGTTGTTTTTTTTTTTTTTTTTTTTTACCATTCCATGCATTGTCCTTTGGGCACAATTGATAGAACCCACTCCTCTGAAGAACTCCCTGGTCATCTTAGTCACTATATGTTAATAGTCAAGTAACCTAGTCTATCCTAACTTCACGAAAACTGTCAGTGAACACATCGAGTTGCACATAAAAGTCCTTTGTAAAAAGAGCATCTTTTTGGGAGGGACCTCAATCTTCAGTTGAGGTCCCTCCCAAGCTAAGGAGAGCACCAGATAGTAAAGCCCATACAACATGAAGAAACAGAGAAAATCCCCACCACCAGGAGAGATCCAAGAAAATATCTCACTAACCTCAACAGCGACCTCCCAGAAATACAACCTCCTCTCGGATAAAGAATTCAGAGAGGAAATTGTGAGCATGGTTCACTAACTCAAAGCAACTATGGAATGAACTTCCAATAAATTAAGGGAGGATATGGATGCAGCATTGGAACGGTCCACCAAGATAATCCAGGAGGAAATGAGAGCAGAAATTTCAAAGCTACGAACAGAAGTCACACAACTAAAAAGAATCAGTAGATGAAATAAAAAAAAAAACTCAGTAGGAGCCCTCAAGAGTAGAATGACTACAACCGAAGACAGAATCAGTGAGCTTGAAGATGAGCTGCACAAAGCATATAGAGAACAAATAATGGCAAAAGACCTCAAAACGGCTCTAGAGTGAATTAAAGTCCTAGGGTATGACCTCAGGAGAAACAACATAAGAATTATGGGAGTGCCAGAACCACACGGAACCAATCCCAATGAAAAAAATACCATTAAAGACATCATTGCTAAAAAATTCCCAGAGCTAGAGAATGCGGACATCCAGATCCAAGGAGTCCGAAGGGTGCCAGCTAAAAGGGATCTAAATAGAAAATCCCCAAGGCATATCATAGTCAGAATGATGGAGGCCATGGATAGAGACACAATACTGCAAGCAGCAAGAACAAAGAAGGAGATCATATACAAAGGAGCACCCCTTAGATTCACAGCAGACCTATCAGAAGAAACCCTCCAACCCGAAGACAATGGTGGATATAGTGAAAAAACTTAATGAAATGAATGCCTCACTAAGAATACTCTACCAGGCTAAACTCTCAGTTAAACTTGAAGGAACCATACACTATTTCATGGACAAGCAACAGCTCAGGAATTTCATAGACTCAAGACCAAATTTAAAAGAAGGACTCAAAGGGCTACTATAAGACAAGGAAAAAACCTACAAGAACAACAAACCCTACAGAAAAATGACACAAAACCCCATGACAATAATTTCTCTTAATGTTAACGGGCTAAATGCACCAATCAAGAGGCACAGAGTGGCAAAATGGATTCGGAAACTAAACCCAACTTTCTGCTGCCTACAAGAAACACATCTGAATAATCAGAACAAACACAGACTCAAAATCAAAGGATGAAAAACAATGCTGCAAGCAAACAGCTCCCTCAAAAAAAAGCGGGGGTGGCCATACTAGTATCCAATAGCATAGATTTCAGGCTGAAAAAGATCAGAAGGGACAGCGAAGGTCATTTTCTATCATCAACGGATATGTACAACAGGAAGTAATCACACTCCTAAACGTACACACACCTAATGAACGACCAGCTAAATACTTAAAAGAACTCCTAACAGAATTTAAGGAGGACCTAACTAGCACCACAATAGTAGTTGGAGATTTCAACACTGCCTTATCACCTCTGGATAGATCCACAAGAACAACACTCAGCAAGGAAACGATGGCCCTGAAGGATGAAATGGAGGAGACAGGGATAATAGACCTATACAGGGCTATACACCCCAAAAAGAAAGAATACACATTCTTTTCCAGCGCACACGGAATGTTTTCCAAAATAGACCACGTTCTGGGCCACAAATTATACCTTAATAGAATTGGGAAGATAGAAATTGTATCAACTATCTTTTCAGACCATGATGCACTGAAGATGGAAGTTAATCATGCACAGACGTGGAGAACCAAATCAAACACTTGGAAATTAAACAACTCACTATTGAACAATGAGTGGGTCACGGAGGAAATCAAGGAAGAAATCAAGAGATACTTCGAAACAAATGAGAATGAAGACACAGGCTACCAGAACCTATGGGACGCAGCTAAAGCTGTGTTAAGGGGAAAATTTATAGCTCTGCAAGCCTTCCTCAGAAAGGAAGAAAGGGCCTATATAGACAGCTTGACTTCGCAGCTCAAGATCTTAGAAGAGGACCAGCAAAAGGAACCCAAACCAGATCGAAGGAAAGAAATAATAAAACTTAGAGCAGAAATTAACGATATGGAAACCCGAAAAACAATCCTTAAGATCAATGAAACAAAGAGCTAGTTCTTCGAGAAAACAAATAAGATTGATAAACCACTAGCAAGACTCACAAAGGAAGAAAGAGAGAAAACCCTAATTAAACCGAATCAGAAATGAAAAGGGGGACATCACAACAGAAACCAAGGAGATTCAAAGGATCATCAGAGACTACTTTGAAAGTCTGTATGCCACGAAACAAGATAACCTAAAAGAAATGGATGAATTCCTTGACTCCTACAATCTCCCAAGACTGAGCCAAGAAGACTTGAAATACCTCAATAGGCCCATAAATATCAAGGAAATCGAAACTGTAATCAAAACTCTCCCCAAAAACAAAAGCCCAGGTCCAGACAGATTCACTGGCGAATTCTTCCAAACATTTAAAGAAGACTTGTTGCCAGTTCTCCTCAAGCTCTTCCAGGAAATTGAAAAGACAGGAACCCTTCCGAACAGTTTCTACGAGGCACATATCTCCCTAATACCAAAAGCAAACAAAGACAACAATAAAAAAGAAAACTATAGACCAATATCCTTGATGAACACCGATGCGAAGATCCTCAACAAAATACTAGCAAATAGAATCCAACAACTCATCAAAAAGATCATACACCATGACCAAGTGGGATTCATTCCGGGGATGCAAGGATTGTTTAACATTCGGAAATCAATCAACATAATCCAGCATATCAACAAAAGTAAAGATAAAAACCATATGATCATATCAGTAGATGCAGAGAAAGCATTTGACAAGATCCAGCACCCATTCATGATAAAAACTCTCACCAAAATGGGTTTTGAAGGAACTTTTCTCAAGATAGTCAAAGCCATCTACCACGAACCTATGGCAAGCATTATCATCAATGGAGAAAAACTAAGAGCTTTTCCTCTAAGATCGGGGACAAGACAAGGATGCCCACTCTCACCACTTCTCTTCAATATAGTACTGGAAGTATTAGCAACAACCATCAGGCAAGAAAAAGATATTAAGGGGATTCAGATCGGAAAGGAAGAAATCAAGTTCTCACTATTCGCAGATGATATGATACTATACCTAGAGAAACCTAAAAGCTCTAGTAAGAAACTCTTAGAAACAATTGACCTATACAGTAAAGTCGCAGGCTATAAAATCAATACCCAAAAATCCATGGCTTTCCTATATGCAAACAATGAGACAGAGGAAAGGGACATGAGAAAAGCAATCCCGTTCACAATCGTGCCCCAGAAAATCAAATACCTTGGAATCAGCTTAACTAAAGGAGTAAAAGACCTCTACAAAGAAAACTATAAAACTCTACTCCATGAAATAAAAGAGGACATGAGGAAACGGAAACATATCCCCTGCTTATGGATAGGGAGAATAAACATTGTCAAAATGACAATACTCCCAAAAGCATTATACAAATTTAACGCGATCCCTATAGGGATACCCATGGCATTCTTCAAAGAAACAGATCAAGCAATCCTAAAATTTATATGGAACAATAAATGCCCATGGATAGCTAAAATAATTCTTGGGAAAAAGATGGTGGGAGGCATCACCCTCCCCAACCTTAAACTCTACTACAAAGCGGTAACAATTAAAACAGCATGGTACTGGAACAAAGGCAGAGCTGCAGACCAGTGGAACAGGGTGGAATATCCCCACACACAACCCCAAATGTATGATCATCTAATCTTTGATAAAGAAGCAAGAGATGTGAAGTGGAGCAAGGAAAGCCTCTTTAACAAATGGTGCTGGCACAACTGGACAACCACATGCAAAAATATGGGCTTAGAGCTCGACATGACACCATGCACAAAAGTCAGATCAAAATGGATTAAAGACCTCAACATCAGACCACAAACCATAAGGTACATTGAAGACAAGGTCGGCAAAACCCTCCACGATATTGAAGATAAAGGTATCTTCAAAGATGACACGGAACTAAGCAATCTAGTGAAAACAGAGATCAACAAATGGGACTACATTAAACTAAAATGCTTCTGCACCACAAAAGATACAGTGACCAGAATACAAAGACTATCTACAGAATGGGAAAGGATATTTACACAATACCCATCAGATAAGGGGTTGATATCAATGGTATATAAAGCACTGGTTGAACTCTACAAGAAGAAAACATCCAACCCCATCAAAAAATAGGGCGAAGAAATGAACAGAAACTTTACCAAGGAAGAGATACGAATGGCCAAAAGGCACATGAAAAAGTGCTCTACATCACCAATCATCAGGGAGATGCAGATTAAAACAACCATGAGATACCGCCTCACACCACAGAGACTAGCACACATCCAAAAGAACCAAAGCAACCGCTGTTGGAGAGGATGTGGGGAGAAAGGGACCCTTCTACACTGCTGGAGGGAATGCAAATTAGTTCATCCCTTTTGGAAAACAATATGGACGATTCTCAAAAAACTAGAGGTTGAGCTCCCATTTGACCCAGCAATACCACTGCTGGGAATAAATCCCAGAAAAGCCAACAAGTATAGTCGAAGTGACATATGCACTTATATGTTCACTGCAGCACTGTTTACAATAGCCAGAATCTGGAAAAAACCCGAGTGCCCTAGAACAGATGACTGGTTGAAGAAACTCTGGTACATCTATACAATGGAATACTATACAGCTGTTAGAAAAAATGAGGTCATGACGTTTGCATATAAGTGGATCAGCATGGAAAGTATCATGCTAAGTGAAATGAGTCAGAAAGAGAGAGACAGACATAGAAAGATTGCACTCATCTATGGAATATAGAATAATAGACTATAAGACTAACACCCAAGAATAGTAGAAATAAGTACCAGGAGGTTGTTTCCATGGCTTGAAGGCTGGTCTCTCATTCTGGGCAACTCAGAGAAGGGAACACCAAGTAAAATGTGGTTGGAGGTCATGTGGGGGAAGGGTGATGCGGGCCGAATATAGACTAGAGACTGAACACAATGGCCACTCAACACCTTTATTGCAAACCACAACACCTAATCAGAGAGAGAGAACAAAAGGGAATGCCCTGCCATATTGGCAGTTTGGGGTGGGCGGAGATGGGACTGGGGAGGGTGGGAGGAATGTTGGGTTTACTGGTGGTGGAGTGTAAAAAACTAAAGAGCGCCGAGGGGGCGCATACACTCGCGGGCTCTCCCGGCGGCTCTGTTTCACCACCCGCGTCCGGTGCTCCGGAACCGCAGTGTGTGCCGTCGGTCGAGGGCAGGCGACGGAAGGAAGAAGGAAGGCCAAACTGGTTGCTCGATCCGTTTATTTCATTCTCTCCCTCCGCTTCTCTCCCGCTCTCCTGGATCTCTCCCCGTGGATCTGGCCCGTGGATCTGGCCCCTGGATCTGGCCCCCAACCCACTCTCACAGCCTAGTTAAATCTCCACAGCATCAGGGGGTTGGGGCCTACACGTAGGTGTGGTCACCATCAATAGGGTAAGGTCCTTTCCCTTAGGGGATGCTTCTCCTAGGACTTAATTCTCTTTCAGCAGGAGGATCCACCCAAGGGCGGAGTCCCATGAATGTGTTTCTCTTCTCCTCAGCCAGCAAACATATAAGAATTCATAATATTAATTATTTTGTATGGACACAATAAGAGATGCATTAAAGCTTATAGAATTGCTCTCCTGGGGCCATCTCAATCTCAGACTACAGTGCTCAGGCCAGATCAGTCTTTCCTATCCCGGGCAGGGTCCCAGTCTCATAATTACTATTGGATCATGACAGCATTTGTCTATGATCAAGCTCTTAACTTATAGTTAAGAATTAGGCACTCTGGCCAGGCCCATCTCGATGCCAGGGTAGCACATAACTCACCGCTTGCCCTGGATCCTTCCTGTCCCACGTCGGGGACCCTACTTTGGGGTGCTAGGAACTGAGGGCAACTGAGGCTTAAGTGGAGAAAGCAGAGGCCCGGGAGGGAATATTCGAGGCCAATTAATTCCCAAGTTATAAAAACATAATATTGTCTTCTTGTGTCTATACAAAACAGTCATAGCTTTAAAGTAAATTATTCAAAAGGCACAAGAAGAAGAGAAAGGCAATATTAACTTATATAATATAAATTCAGTATCCTAGGAAGGTCTGACCTTGCAAATTAGCAGAGTCAGATTAAGGGAAAGCCGAGGATTAACTCTTGGGGAAGAGAGCATGGAGAAGTGATTATAGCTAAACAAAGGGATGGAAGAGATTCGGGAACACCTTGATGGGTGAGACTGGGGTAAGCCTAAACTCAGGGTAAAACCGGGACAAGCTACTTGTGGCAAGGAGGGAAAGGACAAAGTAATGTCATCCTACAGTGGAGAATGGGCACTGTTGAAGGGATGGTTTATCGAACTTTGTATGGGGGAAACATGAGCACAAAAATGTATAAATCTGTAACTGTACCCTCACGTTGATTCACTAATTAAAAATAAACTATTAAAAATTAAAAAAACAAAAAAACGTAATTTTGGAGAAAATGATGCCTAATCTAGAATCTGGGTGTAAAAAGCAAGCCTATCTTGAGAATATAGGGAGAAAATACATCGTTGAAAGGAATCATGGACTGACCACCTTCCATCTGTATTGTGATGATGCAAGCAATGATACTTGTGGGATTTGTAAAATATATGTTTGGGAATGACTATTGTGTTTAGGAATTTGAATTCTGGAGGTGGGTTGGGTTTGAACCCTGGCGCTTCTACTTCCCATCGGTATGAATCCTAAGTCAACTTTTCCAACCTTTCTATAGCTTGGCTTTCTCAACAGAGAAGCAAACATTGCAGACTGGTTCTTTGCCTGAGGATCAAAGGAGCTAATGTACACAAATTTCTTAGCAAAATCACTGGGACATTGTGCATTAAAAAATGGTGATACTAGAAATTGCTGCTACCATTGTTTTCCAGTATACTATTCTTGAAACTTCTGGTATTCCTGTTGCTTCTCACTGATTCCTCTATATTCCTAGGGCTGACCTTCCCCACAAAGCCTAGGATTATGACCTAACATTGGGGCAATAATGAGTTCTTTCTGTAGATTCATTTACATGGTTTAGTAGATACATTTTTTTTTGCTTTTTGGGTCACACCCAGCGTTGTACAGGGGTTACTCTTGGCTCTGCACTCAGGAATTACTTGTGGCGGTGCTCAGGGGACCATATGAGATGCTGGGAATTGAACCCAGGTTGGCCACATGCAAGACAAATGTCCTACCCGCTGTACTATGGCTCCAGCCCTAAATACATTTTTTTTTATTAAACAATTGTTTTGGCATTCTCATCCTGTTTTCGTAGGGCCTAGGTCTCTGAGACGTATGTTAGTGCAGGAAGAAAGATGGAGTTGAAAAGATGTGACCAGAACTGGAGATTCTTCGTCCTCTTAACAACTTTAATGCTCTTGAAGGTGTTCCTCGCCACTCTCTTCCTCCAGTGCAGCTCTGGTGCCAAGTCATTTGTCATGTTGAGTTCTCGTCCTAGGTACACGTAGCTGCTGCATTCGGAGATGTTTGTTCCATTAAGAGCAAATGGAATGTCAGGAACTAGTCTATCTCATAAACGTTGTCTTCATGAGATTCAGCTGCAGTCCGACCTTTCCACACTCACCAGTCACAGTTGAAGTCAACCAGCATTTGTGCTGCTTGGCTAATGTTTGGTGTTATTAGAACCATGTCATCAGCAAAGTGGAGGTGGTGCAGTTGCTGACTGTCTATCTTCACAGAGGGTGGCACTGAAGAGTTTCAGTGAAATGGTATCATCCTGCCAAGCTCCTCTCTTAATTAACATCAATGATCACTTCCTTGTAGAATGGTAAGATCCTGGTGGTGAATCTGTAACAAAGCTCTCTGAGGATCTGATGTACTGAGTTTGAACGCCCTGTTTGGCTAGGGCTTCAATGACCACTTCAGTCTCAACAGAATCAAAGGCCTTCTTTAAATCAATGAACATTAGACAGAGCGGCATCTTGAACTCTTGCAAAACCTCAATGAGCTTGGTCACTGTGTGGATATGGTCGATCATGCTGAATCCTTTTCGGAGCCTGATTTGCTCATATGGTTGTCCTTTGCCTAGCGTTCTGCCAATCTTATTCAGGATGACTCTTATAAACAACTTGTAGACAACGGTCAACAGGCAGATAGGGCGATAGTTGCCGATGTCACGGATGTCTCCCTTCTTGTACAACAGGGCAGTCCTGCTGGTTTTCCATTGGGATGGAGCCTTGCATTTTGACAGGTAGGTAGCATGTGAAGAACTGAGCCAGTGTATTGACGAGTACTGGCAGCAGATTATTCAGGTGTTTGGGTCTGACCATGTCTGAACCGGGTGCTGTACGCTTCTTCTTCTTCTTTTTTTAATTTATTATTATTTTTTTTATTAATGACTGATGAACAGCGACTCTTTGATGAAGCACCCTGTGCTGGAAATTCAAGATGGGAAAAAGAGAGGACCCCAAACTGTTGGAATATTTTCCAGTTTTCAGCTGCCTTCTGGAGATAATTTCAGAGGCAGTTTCCCTTTTGTCACATAAGCCTAGCTGATCTTTGACATGCAGATCTTAGGTGCTAGCCAGGCTTGACTTGACATTGTAGATTCCAGGCTCTGGCCCAGCCTAGTCTTTGGGATGTAAATTTCAGGTGCCATCTAGTTTGTAATTGACATGTAGATTTCTTGTGGCAGCCCAGCCCGGTCTTTGGGATGTAAATCCGAGTGCTTTCTGCCCATGGAAGGCTTGGTTTTGGTTTTGTATCTTCTTGGGGGGGGGGGCACGGCTAGATTAACAGCCTGCAGATACAAGAGAATTATGTTGCCTCAATGTTCTTCCTGTAAGATCTTTTGGTGCCTTTGGTGACGTCAATGTATTGCGCCCTTTGGAAGGGCCATGATCAATAAAAGGGGTTTGGAGAGAAGGTGAGGGGGTGGAGAGTGTATAGAGGGAAGATTGGAATAAACTGCAAGTGAGACCAACCATCTTGGCTCCGTTCCTTCCTTCGCCTGCCACATCATCGCCATCAACCTCCCCGGGGTGGGGAAGCGGCCGGAGACTACCGAACTTGGGTGGCGGGAGAGACAGCGCTGCTGCCCTAGGCCCTGTGCCTGGCTCGGTGCGGTGAGGCATCCCTTCCCTCGCCCGCGCCTTTCTCCTTTTTATTTTTACACACAAACCTCTACTGGCAACTGATCTCTCACCTCAAACCCAAGGCAAAACAGCAATGGTCAGAAAACCCAACACTTGCTAATGTCATTTCAGTCAGTCTCTGGAATTCTGGGAAGCAGGCATTTCTCCTTTGTTTTGTTGCTGTTTGGATGACGCCATTGTTTTAATTTTTAATTTTATAAGTTAGTTCACAATATTTGATTACATTTAATATTCAAACACTAATCCCACCACCATTACAATTTTCCACCACCAAATTCGGGATGCTTCCATTCCAAGCCCAATCCCTGTCCCAAAACACAACCAAAATAACCGAAATAATATATTCGCTGCCAGAGCTGGGTCCCTTGGGGTGGGGAGAGCTCTCACCCACCCCCCTCTAAGACGCCCCGAGTGAAAGCCGCTTAGTGTGGAGTCCAGTGGCATGACTATGGGGCCTCATGTTATGCTGCCTTCCAGGAGAAGCAGCCGTAGGATCTGGATGGTGGCCAGTGATGAGACTATCTGGCACCAGCAGGAGGTAGCTTATGGGAGTGACTCATGCATTCCTTCTCCCACTTTGTCGTGGCTTCAGCCACCATGCCTTTGCAACCTGGCTGACAGTCTTTTTATCAGAAAGCTGTTGCTGAAGATTCTGATTCTGCATTTCAATTTCCCTTTGCAGATTGCATTTAGATTCTTCATCTATAGCAGTTACTTTCTCTAGAATTTCATTCTGGAAAGGTAGACATATTCAATGTTGGCTATGTAAAATATCATGTAGTTAAAAGTCATAATTGACTTCCTTTGAAAATTATCTTTTCCCTAAGTTTAATGCCACAAACTACTATTTGTGGTCCCCAGGTAACAGAGCCTGGAGTAAGCCCTAAGTATCACTGTATGTGGCCCAAAGCCAAAACCAGAGTATAGACTACTGTGTTGAGATTCCTTTCTCTCCAGAAAGAGTATATGCCCCTAAATAATCCTCAGAAAATAAAAGAACAAACATATATTGCAAGTTATAGTCAAAAAGCACATTGTAACCAAAGCTGAACTCTGAAAGAGTCGTCTTGAAACTCCCTTGTTAGGGCCAGAGAAACTACTCTTAAATTGCTGAAGTCTAACTCATAAAAAAGTTATCTTAAACTAAACTTTAAAGCATGTGAGTTTTAAAAATGTGAGTCTAAATGTGAGAAATATATAAACATAAAAAATTAGTTCTCATAAAAACAGTCTCTATAAAACCAAGCTCCCAGACATCTAATAGCCTAGTCCTCCCTTTGGGAGAACCTGACAAGCTACCAAGACTCTATTGCAAGCATGGGAGAGCCTTACAAGCTCCCTGTGGCATATTCATATCCCAGATACAGTAAAAGACATATACATACCTCTCGGAGAGCCCAGCAAGCTACCAAGAGTATCCCGCCCACACAGCAGAGCCTGGCAAGCTACCTGTGGCATATTCAATATGCCAAAAACAGTAACGGTAGGTCTCATTTCCCTGACTCTGAAGGAGCCTCCAATCTGTTGGAAAAGACGAGTAAAGAGAAGCTGCTAAAATCTCAGGACTGAGTGTAATAGAGACATTACTGGTGCCCGCTTGAGTAAATCAACGAACAATGGGATGACAGTGATATAGTAACTGATGAAATGGTGTATTGGATTTCGAAAGGGAGAATGCTGGGAATGACATATCCATCCTGCAGAATTTGATATGTGGGCAGGTGGATGTGGCTATCGAAAAGATCTGAATAGAAATCGTGGATAACCTTCTCCATTGCTCTTCTAGAAGAGGTGATAGATCTATCAGGATGTCGGAGGGCAGTCATCTTGGTCTTGTAGTTGGTGAATACTTTTCCCAGCTTATGCCACATCAGTCAACACTGTTCCTCTTCTCTGTTTGAGGTCCTCCTTTATCACTTCTCTGTATGGCTTTGTGAGCTCAGACACTAGCTTGTGATTGCCTGAGGCTTGTGCCAAACCACATTGGTTAATGAGCTTGAGAAGTTATTCAGGTCTCCCAAAGAGGAATCGAAAGAGCTATGTTTGGAGTATCACGTTTCACTCAAGTGAACGAAGGTAATCTGGAGTTCCGGGCTCTGTCGACAATCAAGAATCAGGGACACTGCCTCATTTGCCAAGGCATCAAAAATCAGATGGGCTGGACATGTAATGCGATTTGGAGAAGACGACCAATGGGCTAGAGCTGTTACCGACTGGATTCCATGGGATGTGAAAAGAACACCTGGCCGCCCACCTACGAGATTGTCAGACTTACTGGTCAAGACCCTGAGTGTATGGTTTGGTGCTCTTTGTGTTCCTGTAATGATCAGACACCATTGGGCTACACTAGCATGCAACAGGGATGAATGGAGACACTACTGGTGCCCACTAGAGCAAATTGCTGAGCAATGGGATGAAAAGTGATACAAGTGATTAAACAATTGCTTACATTTATTCCTTCCCCTTCTTTTTTTTTTATTTCATAGCTTTGTTTTTTCTGTGATTATTGGAGGTTGCACATCCTTGATTGTGATACTCACCAGGGATTATACTCTCTAGCTATGCTGCTTACACACTTTTGGTTGCATTGCTGCCCCACAGTTGGTCGTGTTGCTCTAAGAGTATATTCTGGCATATGAGAAAATGCCTAACGTAATTAACCACAGATTTGTAAGGCTTATAATTTCAGTACAGAGCCACCCCCTGGCCTTGTCTCATAGCTTTGCTTACACATACAACACAAAGAGGCTCTCTTGAATAAAGAGAAGCTCATAGAACTTAGAGTCAAATGTCTCATTCATTAACACACAAGTTGGAACTTAAGATAAAAGGCTTAATAAAAGCAACAGGGCATATGGCTCAGTCATAGAGCATGTACTTCTCATATGTAAGGACCTAGGTTAAATCTCTAGCTCCAGACACACAAGATACTACCACCATCACCCCCACCATCACTAAAAAAATCCCTTTGGAAAACTGAAGCTTCAAACATTAAATAGATGGTGCCTGAAGAGATAGTACAGCAGGTAGGGCACTTGCCTTGCATGCAGCTGACTTGGGTTTGATCCCCAGAACCTCATGTAGTCTCCTGAGTCCCACCAGGAGTGATCCCTAAGGACAGAGCCCGGAGAAAACTCTGAGCAGCTTCAGTTGTGGAAACAAAACAATAGCAAAAAGAATTGAATGAAAATTTTGCTGGGATATAGGAAGAAATATTATTTACCAACCTTACATTCTAATGATGGGATCACACAACCTTGATTTTGAAGGATTTCATAATGTTCCTATGAACTAGAGCTTATTGAAAGACTTTGTGCATAGTAGGCATTAAATAAATTCACCATCATTCAGCAAATTTTATGAAATTTTAGTATCTGAAAATTGTTGTACTTCACAATTGGAAGTTTTAGAGAGTGGATAAGAATAGAGATAGTTAAAATAGAAAGGAGACTTCATTTATAGTACTAGGGTCAACTTTATCCTTGGTTTATAATTTAAATTTTCTCAAAGTCTGAGTCAACATTATTTAATATTACAGAACTAGGGTTTTTTTTTGTCATGTTCCCCATGGTGAACTCCTTATCTGCATAATTTATAATGATTTTTTTACTGTCAAGAAAGAACAAGCAGTAATTAAATAAGTTTCTATCATTTATCATGCCTTTGAGATTTGGTCAACATGACTGACAGTTGGTCTTGTCATAGTAGCTAAAGTTCTGTTTAATGAAAATTCCACTCCAGTTCTCATTGTGGTTTAATGACTGAATTGCGTGTAAAACAATTAGGCACATTTCTTGGAAGTCAAATGCGGGCTTGAACAAAATTGCAAACTCTGAGTTTCATTTTGAATGTTGCATTCAAAATGTAAATGACTTTCCTATGATAACTACCAAGAGGGGAGAATGACAGGCAAATTCCTTACCTAATTAGGAAATACTTTTGACTGTTATAAAGACTCCAGATTTAAAATTAGACTGCTTGTCAACCTATGGGAATTGGTTGAGTCATGTGGAATTCTAATATAATAGAATCTGGATCTTGGCTTCTATATTTAGCCTCACTCAAATTCATTCGTCGTTTTTATATTTTTACATGCATACAACCCAACTTAGTAACTGGTAATTACTGGGTAGATAAGAGACATCCAGGGTTTTTCTTAGATTGCAAAGCATCGTGTCTATAGAATAATCTTTCTCATATAATGATTTTCTGCAAGAACAAAGCTTGAAGTTGACAGAATAGTTGACAAGTTTTACATGAAAAAAGACAGTCTTCATAGCCCTTCACTGCCTCCTAAAACCTCCACCCTAAACCTCCTAAACTTCTACTCTAAATCTTAAAATCCATGGCATTTGTCATGGCATTTCAAATCATTTAAAGTGAGATCGAAATACTTTTTAAAAGAACAAAATTGGTGGTGGTGGTGGTGGTGGTGGGGTGTGTGTGTGTGTGTGTGTGTGTGTGTGTGTGTGTGTGTGTGTGTGTTCAACAGCTCCTTCTGAGAGAAGATTCAATGTATATGTCTTGGTTATGTAAATAGTCTTTATGTAGCAAGTATCATGCACTTTAGGTAAAACTCCAAATACGAAAGCAAGTAAAAATGTACTCAGACATGGATATTATATGATAAGACTTCACTGAAAGAACTAAGCATAGTCTTCAACATTAACAACATTATTTATAATTATTTAAATAGTCTTATGAAATACCTTATTATTTGTCAATCATTTACATTTCATAGTAAGGCAAGCTAACATCTAAATGGACAGATCCAGGGCCAGGAAAAGAATTCAAAAGATGAGCACATGTCTAAAACTTGTGATGCTCTGAGTGGTCTAAGGGACTGACAGTCCCAGACTCCTTTGAGCACTTGCAGGTATTATCCCAGTTTTCACTGGCTGAGAATTAGCTCTATGAAAAATTATTAAATAGATGCAATAATGTAAGTATTATCTTCCAATAAAGAACATATTTAGGCTAATACATATAGACATATTATTATTATGAAATCTGTAAATGAGACAATATACAATCTTTGTATTTTAATCCCAACATATTAAATAAATCAATTTTGTTTGCATGTATGAACTGCATTAAAAATTAAGTCTCCTTTTTAACAAGGTCATATGTGTATTCACGAAATAAATAAATGAGGTGAGCCATGTGGTCTTTCTCTCTCGTCATGTGTGTTCAATGGCCATGAACCACTTCCCCACCCCAGACTGCAGCTGCCACCAGCAGAAACATGAAGGAGGGAACAGGGCTGCCAGGCTGGTTTGTGATCAGTCGCCGTTTATTCCATTCTCCCCACATGCCTATTCCTGTCTCACTGAGCACCCCATTTCAGTGTCACATTGCCCCTCATTCCCATCTCCTCCTGTTCCTCATACGAGCCTCTCTGCACTCGTCTCGCATCCTTAGTCTTGTGCCCAACCTCTCAAGGTTGGGGGAGCAACTACACACATGTGAGGTAGTAGAGACAACATATAAAAGCCCTTCTTTCCAAGGGAAGCGCTTCTAAAATAAGACAAAGATCTCCTGCAGCTAGAAGATCCACTAAAGGTCGAAATACCATCTAAGGATGTGTTTTTCTTTCCTTAATCCAACAACCATTTAAACATTCATTTTAATTCTATTTCCTAATATTAGTCATTTTGTATGGACACAGTTGGTTGGCTCTCCTGGGGCCATCTCACTATAGATTCCAGACTACAGTGCTCAGGCCAGATTAGTCTTTCCTAATCCTAACAGGTTCCTAATCCAGTTGTTACTCTTTGTATCATGACAGTATTTGTCCATAACCATGCTCTTAACTTACAGTTAAGTATTACGATATTTGGCCTGGCCCACTTCAATGCCAGGGTAGCTCACAGCTTGCACTGGGTCCATCCAGTCCCTTGGTGGGCCCTTTCTTTAGGGTGTTAGGAACTAAGGGCAACTGAGACGTAAGTTAAGAAAACAGGTAAATTGGAGTGAATATTATTTGGAGTCAATTAACTCTCAAGTTACAAAAGCACAGCATTAACTGCCTTCCTGTGCCTATACAAAAAGGACATTGCTGTGAAGTAAACTATGCAAAAGGACATAAGGGAAGGAGAAAAACAATATTTCACTTACAAATACAAAATCAGGGATTTCTGAGGAATTTGACTTTGCAAGTTACAGTACTGCTTTGGAGATAAAGGTGATTAACTGCTTGGGGAAGCAGAGCACAAAAAAGAGGTTAAAGATAAACACAGAGGAATGGGAGTGCCTCGGGAGCAGTGTGTAGGGCAAAACCCAGTAAACCTAAGCTCCCTGCAGCCAGCGTAGAAAAACCAATGTCATCCCACATTCATGTATTTTACTTTGGATCCTAATCAAAATTCGAATTATTTATATTTTGAATAGATAGTAGTCATTTCATAAGATAAGATAAGATAAGGATTATCTTATTATAGTTTGAACCACTTGGTTAGCACTTGCAAATGATGATTTTTTTTCCTGTTAATTTAGAGTAAAATTTGTAAATTAAAACGGTTCATACACTTTAGAAGTGATACCTGAAAGCAAAAATGTTGCTGTTCTAGCCATACTTTCCAATAGACCATAATCACTACAAGAAATTGAGAAATGAATCACTGTTAAGTTCTTCTTACATTTGGGGAGTATAAGGTGTTATCTTTTCTTTGTTAATGGCATAGTACTTGGGACATTTCTTTCCCTGCCCAAATAAGCCTTAAGGATTTTGAAGACTAACATTCTCTGTCTTAACTTTAAAATTTTTATTTTAACACTTGTCAATACTGTTAAGGGTGGAGTCGATACAGACAACATTTTAATCCCATTCCAAACCCTCCACCAGAGTGACTGGTTCCTTCCATTGTTGTCTCAGGGAGGACTAAGGTTCTTAAGATCATTCAAATTTACTTAATTTTCTATGTTTACTGGAAAAATTGTTTGAGACTTGCTTAGTTGTACCTTCTTTATAATCTTGATTATATTAAAAAATATTTTATAAATTATATATTGAATCTTTTCATCAACCAAATGTGAATGAACCATCCCATTGATTATTTAGATAATTCACAACTTTATTTTTTCAGTTTACTGTGCTTATTAATTACTATTATTTTTTATTGAATCATCATGAAGACATACAGTTACAAAGCTGCTCATGAACAGGTTTCAGTTATATAATGTTCCAACATCTATTCCTCCACCAGTGTATATTTCCCACCACCAATGTCCTCTTGCACTCTTGTTCCTCCTCATAGCCCCTTCACTTCTATGGCAGGCACTTTTCTTCAGTTTCTCTCCTTTTGGGTATTATAGTTTGCAATACAGATACTGAGAGGCCATCACATTTGGTCCTTTACCCACTTTCAGCACGCATGTCCCACGTAGAGTGATCACTTACAACCATCATTGTCATAGTGGTCCCTTCTCTAACCTTACTGCCCTCTCCCCCAGCACTTGAGACCAGCTTCCAACTGAGGACCAATTCTCCTTGCCCTTATTTCTGCCGGGAACCAATGCCTGGGAACCAATATGTCAGTACAAACTGACCTGTAACTAAGGAACAACCGCTTCTTGGGAAAAGTTGCAGAACAATGCCCAGAGAAACTGCCATCAGGGCCTACATCCAGTTTTGTTTAACATTTGCATTCTTTGCTATTCTCCCATTCTGCCCACTTCCTCATATAATCAACTATAAAAGACTAGCTTAGGAGAAATTAAGTTGGAACTTGCTCCCATTCTTGTGTCTGTCTGTGTCTGTCTCTTTCTCCTTGCGTCTGTCTCCTTTTCACTCTGGCACCCTCTCCCAGCTACCCATGTTGACCAAGTCCCGTGGGACGGGACATATTTCTACTGTCCTTGGATAGCAGTCTCATCGTATGTTTTTTATATCCCATAAATGAGTGCAATCATTCTATCTATCCCTCTCCTTCTGACTCATTTCACTCAGCATGATACTCTCCATGTCCATCCATTTTTAAGTTAATTTTATGACTTTGTTTCTTCTAATAGCTGCATAATATTCTATTGTGTATAAATATACCATAGTTTCTTTAGCCAGTCATCTCTTCTTGGGTACTCAGTTTGTTTCCAGATTCTGGGTATGATGAACAGGCTACAATGAACATACAAGTGCAGTTGACATTTTTTCCGTGTATTCTTGTGCCCCTGCGGTATATTCCTAGAAGTGGTATTACTGGGTCATATAGAATATGGGGCAGAGTCTCCTGCCCCCGTGCTTGGCTGTCTTCACTGGGGTTTCTTGGAGGGGGGGCGGGTTGAGTTTCCCTCCCTTCCCTGAGCAGAGCCCTGGCAGCAGAAGACCTCCGGAGCCCAGCCACAGACATGCTCAAGGCCACTCTCTACATGCTCGGATGAGCCTCACACATGAAGGAACCAGCAGAGGAACCCAGGTGTGTGGCACCCGGGGCTAAGATCTCCAAGTCTGCTCGAATCGGGACTGGGCCTCCTCCACCCAGATCCTCTAATTTCCAGTAGCTAGGCAGTCACTCCCACAAACTGCCCCCTGTGCTATGTAATCACATCAACAGCCAAGATCCAGAGACTATAAAACAAAGCTCCTGGACCTCTTATTGTCTAGAAGTCTCCCTCTCCCTGTCTAGTGGAGAACCCAGCAAGCTACCGAGAGTATCCTGCCTTCATGGCAGAGCTGGGCAAGCTCCCCATGGCATATTCAATATACCAAAAACAGCAACATTGATGTGTCTCATTCCCCTGACCCTGAAAGAGCCTCCATGCAGCACTGTTGGGAAGGATGAGTAAAGAGAGTCTGCTAAAATTTCACGGCTAGGATGAACAGAGACGTTACTGGCATCTGCTCAAGCAAATCGACAAACAACGAGATGACAATGATATGGAGATACAGTGATGAAATCTGAATTTCTAGCTTTTTGAGAAATGCCTATATTGTTTTCGAAAAAGGCTACACCAGTTGACATTCCCACCAACAATAAATGAGAGTCCCTTTTTCCTCTCAACTATGTCACCACTGATTTTTCCCATCTGATAAGGGGTTAATATCCAAGATAAATTAGGCACTGGTAGAACTTTCAAAAAAAACCACACCCTCATCAAAAGATAGGGAGAAGAAATGAACACAAACTTCCTCAAAAAAGAAATACAAATGGCCAGATGGCACATGAAAAAATGCTCTACCTTGGTAATTTTTAGGGAGATGCATATCAAAACAGCAGTGAGATATTGCTATATATTACACCACAGAGACTAGCACAAATCAAAAAGAACACTCCCTTTTATTCTTCTTCTTCAATATTTACTGGTGCCCGCTCAAACAAATTGATGAGGAACAGGATGACAGAGACATTTCCTGAAGATACTCTCCAAAAACTATGTTCTGCTTTGGGTACTGGACATAGCTGACTCTCTGTATTCCACCTTATCTCTTTAGATCTCTGCATATCATCTTAGTATGACATGTCCCCCATTTTCTGCTCTAGCCATGCAGAACTTCTTTGAAATCCTTTTCTCCTATAGGACTCTCGTTTGTGCTGTCTTGTATGACTAGCACATTTTTACCCCAAGCTCTCATTTTGAGATGGATACTGCTTTTTAACTAAGTCCACCTTTAAAAAGCTTCCTTGACCTTCTGATGAAATTGATTCCCACCACAAATTTTTACTGAACTCTATAACTCTCTTCCATGGTTCTGTACACTTACTGATATGATTATCTAAATGATATCTATCTGTTTCTCCTTAAATATTCTGATAAAACTGTGAAAGTGCCAAGTCTTTTTATTCAATGAACTTGTATTTAATACCTGAACAAATGGAAATATCTTGTCAACGGTCTCTGATTTCTCCATTCTTATTTGGGAAATAAACAGTTTTTTCCCCAGTTTTTATCTTGAATGTTCCACTTTCTTCTTGCAAGTGATAGAATTTGGAAAAGCAGGAAAACATATACAAAGTCTTTCAGGATTTAAAAAACATATTTACACCCTGAAAAGCTTCAAAAAAGTGATATTTGTTCTAATTTAACAGAAGCAGTTGAGGAAGGAAGAGTAGTGAAGTGTTTAAAGAATAGAGAAGTGGATTAAATTATAGTGACTTCCAAGAATATATCAATCAAAGAGGTGCAAAAACAAAGGAAGCAATAAACATAATAGTGTTGTAAGAGTTCATGAGAAATTGTAAATGAAACCTTTGTTTTCTTTGCACAATTTTTAATTTGATGTAACATCTGCCACAGGTGCTGTGTCTTAAAATAATGTTTTTCAGGAACACAACTGTATTTTCTTTGCATTCATATAACATTATCAAGCAGTATGTGGAGTATGGGATTTGAAATCAGATCTATGTGCAACTGCATGATTGTAATTCACAGCTCTACTACCATAGATAATTTACTTTTTCCTTGTGCACCCACTTTTTTCATTGATTAAACGGGAATGACAAAAATAACTATCTCATGTAGTTATTCAAAGAAGATAGGAAGATAACACAACAAAGGCTTGACACATACTAGGCACTAAATAATTATTCACTGCATCATTGTATCACTGTCATCCTGTTGATCATCGGTTTGCTTGCATGGGTGCCAGTAATGTCTCCATTCATCCTTGCCCTGAGATTTTAGCAGCCTCTCTTTACTCATTCTTCCTAGCGGTGCCACATTGGAGGCTCTTTCAGGGTAATGGGAATGAGACTCATCATTGTTACTGTATTTGGCATATCAAATATGCCACGGAGAGCTTGCCAGGCTCTGCCTTGTGGGCAGGATGCTCTTGGTACTTTGCCAGGTTCTCTGAGAGGGAGAACTAGCTATAAGAGGTCGAGTGGCCACAGATGTAGCCATGTGTTTCTGGGAGTATTGTTTTATATTCTCTGGATCTTGGTCCTTAATGGGATTGCATAGTGCAGGAGGAAGCTTGTGGGTGTGGCTGCCAAGCTACTGGAAAATGGGGGGTCTGGGTGGAGGAGGCCCAGTCCCCTCCCAATACAAGCAGGCTTGGAGATCTCAGCCCTGGGTCCCGCACACCTGGGTTTCTCTGCTGGTTCCTTCATGCATGAGGCTCGTCCGAATTTGGCATGACTGTGGCTGGGTTCTAGAGGTCTTCTGCTGCCAGGGCTCTGCTCGGGGTGGGGAGGGAAATTCAACCTGCCCTACTTGGAGGGGTCCCGGTGAAGATAACAAGGCACGGGGGCGGGGGCAAGACATTCTGTGTCGCTCTCTTCGGGGAGCATTGTTTTAATAGTCTCTTGTTCTTAGTCATTGATGGGATTACACAGTGTTGAAATGAAAAAGGTAAAGTAAATGAGTGGAAGAAAATGTAAGATTCTTGATAGATAATAGCAAGAGAAAAAAATCTTCAAATCATAGGAATGTCAGAACGACAGGAAAAGAGTAAAGGGGAAGAACAGCTGGTTAAAGATTATTAAAATTGTTATTGGTAATTCACTGTTATAACTTTTGTTATACAAAACAGAATTTAAAATCATACATCTGATTTTTAGAAATTCTGGGACTAGAACTAAAGGTGTCTAGTTCCCTGTTAAACTTTTGCTAAAAATGAAGCCAAAAGTAGTTTCATTCATCTATTGTCACTGATGCATATTTGGACCTCAAAAGACTAACACTTTTGGCAGAACTGGAGCTGAACATGGCCAAGCAGTCCATAGAATGTAGACTTTTTTCCATCACAAACAGACAAAAAGGACTGTAAATGTGTCATAAAAAATTCAGGTTGATTTCATCTGAGCACGTATCCACAGAAACTCAACCAGGTGAATAAAATGTATAATTGGACATCTCTTAGTAATAATTGCTTGTAATCTTTAGTGTGAAGCACCATGATTCTAGATTTTTCTAACTTTACCAATAGTAAAAGGACACTGTCAGACAAGAGGAGACCACTGTTATCTCTGCCCATTACTAAGTTCTAAGATAAGTGTCTCCATATTTTTCCATTCTCAGCTCCATAGACCATTCATATGGACTAAAATGTAAATGAACACCCTGTAGTGGTGTTGTACAACATGGTGGCCTTGGCTTCTTATGCACAGTGATTATAGTATAATTAAAGTATAATGCCTATATATAATTATAGTATATATGTATATAATTATAGTATAATCCCTATATTCAGGAATTTTAGGAATCAGAAAAACTTCCTATTGTTCCATTCAGATAAACTAAATAAAATTGTTCACATAGCATGCCTAATATTTCATTTACTCCATGCAATTTTGATATTATATGAGTTTTGATGATGGTAATAAAAATATTGAGTTATCATTTATCAAGCATCTAGTATGTGTTAGACATCATCCTGGACACTAAGATTCGTGGAAGCTAGGCATTATTATTTTTTTTAATTTAGGTAGACTAAGACTTGTGGTTGGAGAGATAATACAATGGGTAGGGAGCTTGCCTTGCACTTGACTAATCTAGTTTTGATCCTTGGCACCCTGTGGGAGCCCTAAGCACCATTGGGTATTGTCTCCCACCAAAAAAAAAAGAAAAGAAAAAAACTCAAGAAGTTATATGATCAGCCTAATGTAGCTCATATCTAACTAGTTACTGCCCATTCAAATCTGTCTGAGGCCAGATTCTGTTTTTTTTTTTCTCCCATAACATCTTTCCTCACCTCAATTGCACTTTAAAGCAACTCATTGCATGTGGATTGAACCATTGCCAAAATCATTGATGACCCTCTCCTAAGGTAAAGTCAATTACTTTCTTCTCAAAGTATAGATGCATGAGTAGCCTGCAAATTTACTATTTTGGTTTCTCCTCAGGAAGGTAAAATGGAATATTTTGTTAAAGTCATGCATCTAAAAAGAGAAAATTAAAGTAATGTTATCTTTTCTCAGTTACTAGGAAATCAGACAATTATCACATGATTACTCAGGCTGGTAATAAAATTAAGATAAAGTTTCATCAAAATAGCATATGTAATTTTACAGTCATAACAGAATTGGTATAAATATGAACAGATGTGTCTGAATTTTTCAGATTTATAAATACAGAAACATTTTACCCATTTGTGGGGGCAGGACAGAGATTTATTCTGGAAGAAGAATGCAGTTCAAGGCCTGGTATGACAAAGAAGATGGGAGACACAGCCAAGAGATGTCTTCATTCCCTGTAGCTTCCCATAGGAGATGCTCCTTGGGAGAACTAGTTTCTGGATGCAATGAGAAACATCAGGGAGATGAGGTAGAATGATGAAATATGTGTCAAACAAAACTTACAGACTTTTGTCAAGATAATGGATTTCTCAAAAGGCATTGTTTTAGTTCATTTTTTTGTTCTTTCCTTAGAAAAGAAGTGCAGCCAGGTTAACAATGTTTTGGTTTCATAAGAAGCAAAGTTGGGGTCCTAACTATTCTGCATCAAAGGTAGCTTGTTAAGGTGAGATGGCTTTCCCAGGTCTATTGCTTTTACTTTCTCCCCTGGAACTTGTTCTTTGTAGACTGAGCATCTGGGTCTCTCTTATTCATTAACAGGGCCTGGGGAAGAAGGAGAGTAGGGGAGAGTGGTCTAAGCTTCTGATGTAGAGGGCTCTGAGGGGAGGCGCCGGAGGAATCAGATTCTGCTTTACTAGACCAAGGGTGTTAGTGTCAAGAGCACTGCTTCAGACTGGCCTTGGGAGTCTCAGCTGGCTACTCCAATTCTGTGAGATGACAATTTGGGCATTTTGCATACCAGGTGCCCTGGAAAATTGTAGTCCACATGATAGAGATGGCCTGAAGGGAGGAGATGTAAAAGGTGAAAGATCTGACCATAGAACATTCTCTCTGCAGACGCTTCCTCTCTTGGTTTCATGCTCCCTTCAACTCCTTCTTGAGCAGGACTTTGGCAGAAGACCAGAGCAGCTGAGTCATCTTCAAAGAGGAGTTTTTGTTGCTACATCCACTATAAGCACTGCTGCAGTGGAAATATACCCCATGTTCCAAGTAGCAGTCCTGAACGCAGAGGTGGAAGAATGAGAGCTTGAGTAACTAGAGTGGCTTCCTTCTTGGCCCCCCCAAAGCCGAATTAAATTATCCCTTTCCTTCTGCTATGCCTGATCCACAGCTGTGGCAGCTTGGATATAGACTGCCCAAACTTAGGTGACTGCGAGTTTCTCTCTGCATTGCCTAAGAATCATTCAGTAACCAGACTCCCTATCTGAGCCTTTTCTCACTCCTGGGTGTTCATAACACAAGTTGTGAGAGAATCCACATTGGTGAAAATACAAGTACTGGGAGCCTTAAAGAAGAAGTAGGTGCTGCTGTGAATGATAGGGTCTCCAATTTCCCCCAAGAGTTCAGGCCTTCAATTTTAAGCCCCTAACTGGAATTTTCTGTCTGACCCTTTCCCCTGCAATCCAGACTTTATCCCCAGATCTCTGATTGACACTCCATTTGGTTTCCTGATTTTAAAAAATCCTGTCTTGTTATCCAGGCCTTATGTGAATCTTCATCATACTTGAAGTTTGCTCTCTGCTTTTGGAGGCAGACTTTGAAGTCACATATTACTGCTCTTATCTCAGCCTTTGCTATTGCTTCTGTCTTTAAAATATATGCAGAATCACATAAGTTCTCAGGATTTGCTCCATTTCCACTTTGATCCCAAACAACATTATTTCTCACTTGGAATCTGCCATAGCCTCTTCCCCATCTCCCCCTCCCCCATTCCCCCCGCCCCCGCCCCCCATCCCGTCTTTCTCCCTCTGTTCTGTATCTCCTAACAAAACTCCAGTACAGCAAACAAAGAGATCCTTTAGAACATATTTCATACCATGCATGCACTCGATCTTAACCCTCCGAGCACTCCTCAAGCAGGAGCGAGTCTCCACCATGCCTTACAAACTTCTCCCACCCCATACCTGCCTTCTACCTCTGACCTCTTCTACTACTGATCTCTGTTTCTTTCCCTTAGCCAATGAACAAAGTCATCTCATTGCTTTCCCTGGAACAAACCATTTAACAAGCTTTACTTATGCCCCTGGTCCTTTGGACATGCTATTGCCTGTAAATGAAAAATTCCTGACCTCTTTAACTCTTTTATGTCTGCTAAAATATTATCTTTTTATGGCAACCATCTCAGATTACCAATTTTCAAATAAATTAAAATTTATTATATTTATCATAATAAAAATAATGTATTTTCAGCAAAAGAGATAGTAGGGTTCTTTTTTGCAAGCAGCTGACCTGGATTACATTCTCAGTATCCCTCATGACTCCTCGGAACCACCACGAGTAATTCCTGAGTACAGAGCACCGAGTAAGCCCTGAAGAGCATCAGGTATGCTCACCTCCACTAAATAAACACCTTATTTGTTCACTTGTTTGTGGTCTCTCTTTCTCTCTTTCTGCACACTGAAACTTACTAGTGTGTTCCTGGTTTCTGAAATACAGTAGGAATACAATAATTACTTGCTGAATTAATGTTTTTAATTTTATAACAGGTATTGTAAACTGAAGCGTACTATTACAAGTGCAAGTGACAACTGAACTCGGATTAGTCATAGGTGTTTTCCTTCTCCCTGCTTTTTATCTCTTCTCCAATATGAGATTTGTGCATTTGTAGAGGAGGGGCATGAGTGAGCTATTATTATGCGTAACCTGAGGAGGAATTAGGAAAGGTGATTCTCCATTCACTACAACCAATCTAGTTACCAATCTATTATCTCTTTGAGTTCAGATTCTAGATAAATTTCTGATCAGAAAGAGTGTTCATTTTGTCACTTTGTTTATATTTCTCAAAGAGTAGAAAAGAGAACATCAATGTTGATTAAGTAGAAAGGTACTAATTTCCAGGTCCCAATATAGCCTTGATATTTTTTTTTTATGTAAGAGTACTGCTATTTACTCAGCCACTGATTAAGCTGATTGAAGCAGGCGTGAACTCCACATTACTTTTTTAAAAAAATAAAAATTAAAAAAAATTATAAAGTTGTTCACAATAATTGTTCGCATTCAATATTTTAACACCAATCCCACAACATTGCAACTTCCCACCACCATTAATTTGATTCTTACCACCACCACCCCAGCCTGGCCCTTAGGCAGATGCTGAATAATCTGTTTTGTATTGCTTGCCATGAATAGTATGAGGTGTCACGCAACTGCAAAAATAGCCATGTGCTCCTGGAATTCTAAAATTTTCAAATATTTGGAGTTTGGAGGCATATCTGTGGCATGCTGCTCTCTTCTAAGATTCAATGGTGAGTCTCTGAATCATGGCTGTTAATGCACTTAAGTGGTGCCCAGAAACAGTTCTTGGGCATGACTGCCGTGAAACCAGTAGAATGGGGAGGTGGGGTGAGGTTGCCCATCCCCAACTCTGTGAAGCCTGGACTTTTCAGTCACTGATCCATCATCATCATCATCATCATCATCATCATCATCATCATCATCCCATTGATCATCGAATTTCTCAAGTGGTCTCAGTAACGTCTCCATTTGTCCTAGCCCTGAGATTTTAGAAGCCTTACTTTACTTGTCCTTCCCAACAATGCCGCATTGGAAGCTCTTTCAGGGTCAGGAGAATGAAACCCAGCTTGTTACTGGTTTTGGCATATGAATACACTATGGGGAGTTTGCGAGGCTCTCCCATGTGGGCAGGAAACTCTTGGTAGCTTGCAACATTCTCCCAGAGAAAGAAGTAGGCTATAAGATGTAAGCTGTAAGAGCTTAGTTTTAAGTCTCTGGATGTTGGCCATTGGTGGGATTACACGGCACCAGGGGCAGTCCCTGGGTGTGACCTCCTCACTACTGGAAAATGGGAAATCTGGGCAGAAGAGTCCCAGTCCCGATCCCAGCAAGCAGGCTTGGAGGTCTCAGCTCCGGGTCCCACACACCTGGGTTCCGCTGTCGGTACATTCATGCGTGAGGGTTGTCTGAATATGTGGAGCATGGCTGTGGCTAGGCTCTGAAGGTCTTTGGTCACAGGATCTCACTGATCCCTCACACCTGAGTTTCTTAGCGGATTCATCTTCATGTGTGGGGGACTCAGGATGTGCCTGTGAAGGTTGGCTGTGACATAGCAGCAATTAAGTTCTGGAGGTTTGGGCTGCCAGGGTTCATTTGTGTCAGGCATATGGATATACCTGTCCCCTCTGAGGTGTCCATGTAAAATCATCTGGCATGGGGTAAGGAGACATTGCTGTGGTGTGCAGCTCTCCTCCAAGAGGACCCTCCCATTCTATCCCCCTCCCCCGCACAGCCCCCATCCCATGCCCTCCCAGCTCAATTCTGTGGACCAATTCCCCAGTTCTGTTGCCTTTGGTGATTTGTTCCTCTCTTATTGTGTGTTTTTAAATCCTGCACATGAGCAAGATCATTCCATACCTATGCCTCTCCTTCAGACTGTCTTCATCCAACATGATTTCCAGAGTTCTATCTATCCACATAGTGGCAAATTGAAAGCTAGGTGAGCATATGTCCTTTCAAATTAATGTTTTTATGTTTTGGAGATAGATGTACAAAGTGATATCACTGAGTCATGAGAGTTCTATTTCTATATTTTAAAGATATCTCCCTCTTGCTTTTCATAGAGTTTGAGCCAGATGACATTCTAGTCAATAGTGATTTCTCACCACAAACTTGCTAACACTGACTCTTTCCAGATTTTTTGATATATGCCATTCTCATTAGTATGAATTGATATCTCATTGTTGTTTTTATTTGTATCTCACAGGCTGGAGTGATAGCACAGCGGTAGAGCATTTGCCTTATATGCAGCCGACTCGGGTTTGAATTCTCTGACCCTCTCCAACAGCCTGGCAAGCTACTGAGAGTATCTCACCCACATGGCAGAGCCTGGCAAGCTCCCTGTGGCAATTTTGATATGCCAAAAAAAGTAACAAGTCTCAAATGGAGACGTTACTGATGCCCGCTCGAGCAAATCTATGAGCAATGGGATGACAGTGACAGTGACAGTGATTTGTATTTCCTAATCATAAATGCTGATTAGGAATTTTTATATGCACATTGGCCATCTATATATCTTTCTTGGGGACTTGTCTGTTCATCTTTACGTCACATTGTTGGATGGCTTGTTGAGTTTTGTGAAGACTCTGTAGATTTTGGATATTTGCCCTTAATCTTGTATATTGTGTGCAATTTTCTCCCATTCAGTAGGGTGTCTTTTTATTTAACTTGAGTTTTTCTGTGCTGAAGCTTTTAAATTTTATGCAGTCCCATTAATTTATTAATTAATTTCTCTTTGGTCATCTTATTGAAGACATTGGTAGATTCATTTTCTGAAGATATCAGCCTATATTTACTTCAAGTATGTCATGAATTCTGGTTTAATCTTAAGGTCTTTAATCTACTTTAGATTTACTTTTGTGAATGGTATGAAGTAGAATTTTATATTTTTACAATTGGCTATCCAGCTTTTAACTGTGATGAGAAACTTCAGAGTTAAAAAAATTCAGAAATTTATTGTTATACATAAAAGTCATCAAATTCAATCTCATCTGTGTACACCAGGAATATTTTACACATTTGAAAAAATACCAGTTCACATGAATATTTGCACATTCTTTGTGTCAGGCTGTATCTTTATCAAAGCTTCATACAAAAGAGGTAGCTGAAGTTCAGAGACTCCTAATTCAGTGTTTGGTTTGGAACTTTTTGGACAAGGGATCTGAAATTCAAAGTCCGATGAAGTTCACTACAACACTTATGCTTTGGTTCCCTTAATATATTGCCAAGCGTCCAGGGCAAGAGAACCTTCATACACCACTAACATAAAACCACTAACCATCTGTGGGGTCTTCAAAAACCTTCACCATTTTTAGGTATCTAGACACAGGAAGGTTGCCTGCAACTCTGCACCTGTGAAAATGATCTGGTAAATGCAGAGGAGGAATCCCAGCCTCCTTCACCGCCCCTTCCATCATAGAAACCACAGGCCTAGTCTATCAAACTGCAATCTTGAACAGTCTTGAATATCATCTGTGACCTTGAAGGATGACTTTGTTGTTTTGAACTTTTTTTTAAAACTGAAAGAAAAAAAATCAATCAGGCAAAATCAAGATTCTCAAATGGCTTGATGGTAGTGGAAAAGGTCCCATAACCCTTTTAGGGGAAAGGTCTCTGAAGCATTACACAGAAGACCCAGGGCCCCTTGTGTTAATTCTTGGCCAACAAGATGAGCCCTAAAATGCAAAGACTACTTGTGCCCTGCAGGGATGTATATCAAAGCAGGTTATTTGCATGCAAAACAAGTGCCTTAATCCTTGCATTATCATTCTAAACCAAGGGAGACATGGAAGGGAGAGATTCATTAATAAGAATCTCTCCGAGACTGGAGCAATAGCACAATGGGCAGGGCTTTGCCATGCACGTGGCCAACTTGGGTTCGATTCCCAGCATCCCGTATGGTCCCCCAAGCACCACCAGGACTAATTCCTGAGTGCAGAGCCAGAAATAACCTCTGTGCATCACCTGGTATGACCCAAAAGAGCAAAATCGGGAAAAAAAAAAACAAAAACCTTCCTGCAATGAGAAGTCAATTAAATTCTCTCTCCCCGGTCCTTCCTCTTTTTCCCTTCTCCCTCCCCCCATATTGTTTAAAAAAGAAAAATCTCTCTCTCCCTGAGAGGCCTCTTATGAGGCAGGCTAGGGTGTATGTTGGGGGGTGGCTTGAAGGGACGGGAGAGAAACTGGGGACACTGGTGCTGGGAAATTACTCTGGTGAAGAGATGGGTGTTGGAACATTGTATGACTGAAACGCAGTCATGGACAATTTTGTAAAGCTCTATCTCATGGTGATTCAATTAAAAAAAAAAAAGAATCTCTCTCCCCACCTGGCTGAGATTCTTTAGTCGAAGGCTGGCTCTTAACTTCTTATTAAATGGACCAAATGGATTCCCACATTTGCCTGAATGGTTTTCAGTTTTCTGCCAACCCATAATGTTATTCAAACAGTCCAGCTACCCCTTCCCTCAGGAGGAGTCACAGGGCACACTTTCTTCATTCTTCCAAACCTGCCTTCTACAATCCCTGATTATTGATTCTGTTTGCAAGTATAAACTCCAGGTGGCCCTTCCGGGCATATGGTGTTCCCTTCCCCCAGGATGTAAGTGTAGGTGGCTAATAAATTATTGCAGTATTACCTACCCAGTGTTTCGTGTTAGACATTTGGTTATGTCATAATTTTAGAATGGAGAGCTTGTTATTAACAGAGTGGAAAGTAGACAGCTAATATTAATACATTCCATAAAAAAAAATAACGGTTTACTAGCTTCACTTTTTAGAATGCAATAGATGTTCAAGTTTGAAGTGAGGGTGAAGTGTTTTATGATCACTCTGTACCAAGTAAAGAAACAAATCCCTATGGCCTCAAAAGTGTGACTTTCCAACAATATTTCACTATTTTATAGACACAGTGTTCATGTTATTTAATGACTCTCTTTCTAGATTTAGTTATTTCAAGGATAAGAGTAGCAGGGCTTAGGGTTTCACTCAATAGCTTTGACAAACACATAACAACTGTAATACTCAGGAATCAATTGTGTTAAAATTAATTGATTCTTGTTCAGCTGTAACACATTTTAGTTCAAATATATTTGTTCGGATTATAACTTCAGTTACTGTGTCCAATAAGCAAGGCATTTTTGCAAGGTAGGCCTAATTAAATCAATGCAATTTTTTAAAAAAATCATCTAGGCAAGTACTGCATTGACAAGTTTAAATTTTTCCTCTGAAAGTCTTTTGAACATGACAGACTGTATGCCTTGATAGAAAAAAAAAAACATGTGAATAACACTATAGAGTTCTCAGTCATTAGAAAGCAGTAGAATAGCTTACTTCCTTAGGGCTTGTTGTTCTGAGATCCTCTGTCTTCTCCATGCTTCCTGGTTTTCTTAGGATGGTTCATAACAAAGATGCTAGTTTTGACAGAAAGAGAGAGAGACAAAGACAGAGAAAGACAGACACAGACACAGAGGCAACAAAGACAGAGGCAGAATGTGCAAGCAGTGAACAAGCTTGTTTTTGTGTATCTAGAAGTGATATCCTATAACACTTGCCACATTATCTTCTGCCCTTAGGTCTAGCCCACATTCAAGGGCAGAGGATAATGTTAGAACATGAATGCCAAAGACAGTTTTCAAAGCACTGCAGGGCCTGGAGTTAGCTCTTTCCCCTCTAACTAAAACTGGGCCTAGTTTTGCATTGAAGATACAATGCATGAGAATTCCACTTAGGGTTGGGAGACAAGGGAAAGACTAAGGAGGAATGAGAGGGTCAAAGATATGTTTATGTAAAAACAAGATGAGCCTCTAATGCTTAGTTTTGTAAGATGAGAAACATTCCAAATTGAAGAGTTTGACTGTTAGAAGAAATCAAGCCTCTGCTATTGTGAAATTACTTGTTCACATGTATTTGGTGTCATTACAAAACAAATCTTCTATGTTTGGAGACTCAGATTCATTCAAGAGTATTCTGCTTCCTTTACAAAGCATTTCAAATAGGAATAAGGACCCCTGGAGAGAAGGAACTGTTCATGGCAGTTGCTGAGACTAGTGATAACCAATTATTGTAGAGAAATATTAAGCTTAGAGTTCGACAACTTTGGGATAGAAATAAAGGGACCCATGTTCATGTCTGCATTGCCTTAGAAATTTATCCTTTTTTTTTTTTTTTTTTTTTTGCTTTTTGGGTCACACCTGGCAATGCACAGTGGTTACTCCTGGCTCTGCACTCAGGAATCACTCCTGGCGGTGCTCAGGGGACCATATAGGATGCTGGGAATCGAACCCGGGTCGACCGCGTGCAAGGCAAACTCCCTACCCGCTGTGCTATAGCTCCAGCCCTAGCAATTTATCCTAAATTATTGAACATCAGTTAGTTTGTTTACCTCTAACAGTGATAATAATACCTATATCTCAGACTTGATAAATAAATACAAATGTGCACAGAGATAGAAGCTAGAGGACAGGGAAATTGTTCAAAGTGCTGAGCACATGCCTTACACAGATCAGGCCCACAGACCATGGTCTCTTCTTACCTTGTATGGTAGCAGTGCTCCTGGCGCTCCTCAGACCACTGATGTCTTGCAGTTCCACGTCACTAGGCTGAGCACTGAACTACATGGAATCAGAGGGGCCAGGAACCAGGCCCCTGAGCACTTCTTGGAAGGTCCTCAAGATCAGAAAGAGGGACTGGTATAGGGTGTTTGCTTTGCACGCAGCTGACCCGGATTTAATCCTTCTTGGCATCCCACAAGCACCCCCAGGAGTAATTCTTGAGTGCAGAGACAGGAGTAACCCCCGAACATTGCTAGATGTGATCCAAAAGAAAAAAAATAAAAAAGAAGATACAGACTCTAACACTTCCTTCCATTGGGGAAGCTGTCTCACTGTCTTGTTCAGATATGTTTTGCATTTAGAAATGATTTTTACTTAAATTGGGAAATTCTATCTAGTATGCAGACAGTCGTAGTACAGAAGCCTTGAAGAAAATTTTAAATAGTCTAAAACTGTTTACTTCACTCAGTATATTAAAAGTACACTCAGAATAGACAGTGGCTTTTAGGGGGAAAAAAAGAGAGAGACTTTTCTTCACCTCATTTTTCAAGTTGTCTGGTTTTCACATGATGACTCACAAAAAAAAACTCTTGGCTTACAGAATTTTATATGTAAAACAGTTTTAACTCTTGGGGACACAAGTGATCAGCTTCTGTCAGTGCCTTTGGAACCTGGTCCTCCATCTTTGGTATTGGAACTTAAGTTTTATTTGGAGGCTCATTTATTCTCCACTCTCAGACTAAGAAACTCGGGTGAGGTTTGCTTTATTATGTTGCATCTGGGTGAGGAGTCATGGATTGTGTCTGTTCCAACAATTAGCTGAGAGATGGTTAGGTCAGAATTTTAGCCCAGTGTTCCAGACTTTCAGTGGAATGACTGGAAAAGAATTTTCTTGCTAAAGATGTAAAGTAAGCTGTTAATGAGCACTCATTCTTGATGATATAAATTGAACTTCTGGAAGCAGCTGTATCAAGCAAATAATTCCCTCAGCTTGTAAGTTTTATGAATCTGAAAATTGCCATCTTATTATTTCAACTTTTGTTTTATTTTATTTTTAACTTGAATCTATTAAAATTGGGCTCCTTAATATACCACAGATTATGATTATATAATCAGAATGTAATAATATTATACTTGTAGGTTGATAACAGTAATTTCTTGAGTACTTATGATAAAAAATGTTGTAGCCATTTCATAAGTTTCAAAGTTCATTAAAAAAATAAAGATCTTGGGAAATAGTAGGCAGGTAGACCTTGCAATGAGTTCTCATGAAGCTAATAAAACCAAGATGGAATTTGAAGAAGTTACTCTGTCACTAGCCCTATAATGAGAATTATAATCAGACCCATTTTGTGGACACAGGAACTTAGATCTGATAAGACTGAAATTGGTGCCAGCACTGGCCCAGTAAAACCTGAAACTCCCTCTCCCTACTACCTCCACCTGAGAGAAGTCCCAGCAGGAACAGAGGGTTGTGATTCAACATGAAAATAGACCACCAAAATTCCAGGCTCCTTCCCTTGACATCATGGCAACAAACTCATAACTGTAGAAAGTCACACCTGGTGGCATTTTATAAAACTTTTCCAACCAACTCTGAACGGGCAAGAGGGCTGCTTGCTCATTCTGGGCTCCCACACCTCCATCTGAGATGTGTATTTTCAGCTGTTCTCTCTGGAGAAGACAATGTTCTCTTTTGACTGTGTTCTTCCCTCTCTTTCCTTTCTGATATCTCTAAATAAAACACAACCATTTTACTTTGTATGAATAGTAAAGCAGGGCACCAGTAATATCTCTACTCCTCCCAGCCCTGAGATTTTAGCAGCCTCTCCTTACTTGTCTTTCCCAACGATTGGAGACTCTCTTAGGGTCAGGGGATTGAGACCTATCGTTACTGTTTTTGGCATATTGAATATGCCACAAGTAGCTTAACAGGCTCTGCCTGTGCGGATGGAATACTTACTCTCAGTAGCTTGCCGAGCTCTCTGAGAGGTGTGTGTGTGTGTGTATGTATATATATATAAACTCCAGAGATGTTACTGGTGCCCACTTGAATAAATCGACAGACAACAGGATGACAGTGATAAAGTGATATACAGTGATGAATAGTAAAAGAACTTCATTCCTGAAATTATTTTCTGTTAAGCAGTTTACAGACCTGGAAAAACTTGGGTAAAATTTACTCTCCTGCAAAGAACAATTTTTCATTCCAGTTTGGGTTCCCTGACTCCCCAAGAAATCAGGTGGCAAGGCTCATTTCCTATACTGGCAGAATAAGTGGAGCCCAGGTTTGTTTGGAGAATACCTGATAGAGCTGGTGAGACCCCATTGATAATTTGATCCATCCTGGATTTCCTCAGGCACTTCCATTGGTGACCATGCTGGGTATCGAGGGAAGCAGTAGACTCCCTGCTCAAGGCTGTCCTCTCTTTTCTCCCCATGTCACCCTGCAACACGGCCTAGTATTAGTTTCATTTTACAAGTGTGAGAGAAATTATGAGATAATTTTATTTTTTTAAGAAATCTGTGTATACACTGGTAGTTAGTGTTGTTCCAACACTAGTTAGAATTTGATCCCTAATCTGGTTCATTTTAGAGTCATGACTTAAAACTCAATGTTATTATAAGAAAACAAAAAGAATGACTTACATCATGAATAGTAAACGTTTGATGTGTCTGTGTGTTTATCTAGAACATAAACACACTGATGTAAAATAATTACTGCCCAACACATCCTTTTATAGTCTGCGGTGAAAACCTAATCCTAATCTTTCAAGTTTTTACTTAGGATTGTTTTATGGAAAAGTTTGTGGCTGACAGAATTAAAATACAACAACTAGTGACTTTAGTCAACATATAAAGAGAGAGAAAATGGTTGCAATCAGAAGCTGCCCTTGGACTTAAGCCATTCTTGTATCTGAGAAAAGGGAAGAGGGAGAGAGTGGGAGTGGCGTATTTATGGGAAGAGGTGGGCAGCATGTTGAATATTAGTGGTTTAAAAGCATTTTGCTTTACATTATTTGGACTAATTAAAATAAGAGGTTAGAGGCTCTTGAGAGTTGACTCATTCCCATCATCCTAATATAGATTAATTGAGTCCCATTTGGTTGATGGTCTGTACCAAATTTCTCTGCGTTGGCTGACAGCCTCAGTGAGATCTGTTCATTTTTACGTTTCAGTGAGTCACTCCACTCACATTACAGGCATTGGTTCCTGGGGAGGCAGGAACTTTTCATAGTGAGAATGAAGGGTTTGAAAATTCAGTGTGGAATAAAACAAAGTTGGGACTCGGGGTCCTAGATTTGTTGTTATGATTGTTCATGGTTGGGGGGTGGTGCGGGGCACACCCCATGGTGCTCAGTGCTTCCTCATAGCTCTGAGCTCAAGGATTAATCCTGGGGGCTTCAGAGACAATATGAGGTGCCAGGGAGCAAATCAGGGTTGGTTGCACGCAAGGCAAGCACACTATCTGCTGCACTATCTCTTTAACACCCACGGTCCTAGTTTTTATTCTCGTTTCATTTTGATTGGCATAAACATTGTGCTCTTGGGACACTATTATAAATGATATGATCTTCAAAGTTGAAGGAAGAGTTTTACATAGACACATACATACACATGCAAGCATACATATGCATGTATGCACATGAGAGCTGTTTGCCTATTTCCTGCCACATCCTCCTCCGAAATATTTATTTTATCTTAAAATAGCAATTTGATTTATCGAAAATAAAGTAAGTGCTTCATGTTTAAATTACAGCTATTCTGTTAATTGACTTTAGAATACTAAAACATTTGGAGACTTTGCCACCTTCTTTTTAAAGCCGGTATGATTTCTACTTTTCATGTACCTTTGTGAAAATTAGAAACATTCTATTTAAGTGTTGGACTTAGTAGAGATTTTATAAAGCATTTAGAATCCAAGAGAACTTTGTTCTCTCTATTGTTGATGCTGTCATTCAGTAGTTGTCTGAATTTGGGCAAGTTACTTACTTTCTCTCTCTCTCTCTCTCTCTTTTCCAGATCAACAAACTGAGATAATAATACTCTGCAGGATTATTATGCATTATTAAATAGAATCACTGCCAGTAGCTGTTAATCCTTTGTGTTAAGCCCTTTGATACAATGCATAAGGCATTTTATATACTGCATAATACAGAGTAAAAAATGAATAAATATTAGTCAAATCATTTGGTTAAATAGTGGGAATCTACAAATTCAACCATTTGACCTACAAAATTGGATTTTTGGATGTACAAAAAGGCATGTTTTAAATGTCTCAGCTGAATATATTTGTTCTGAAGGAGTAGCTGTAATTGTCATCAGGATTTTGAATCGAGAAACACAGTGCCCTATGTGCTCTTATCTTGAGTAGTAGAAATTGAGACTAATTCCTACCCTTTCTTTGAGGACTTTGGGCAGTGATTGATTGAACTTCATGAGTCTCATTAATTCACCAGGTTCCTGTGAACATTGCATGAATTTAAAAGAGCTGGTCCCCTCACTAATGTAAAGGGAGTGGGAAAATAACTCTAGAAGGAATGAGTAAGCTTGAAAGATTATATGTGATCTGGTACAAGTAATGTCAATTTCTACTACTCTAGCACAATATTCAGATTCCTAACTCTCCATAACCCCTGAACTTGCCAGGAATTGTGAAAGTTTAGGTCACAGTGCTTTGACATTTCTACTTTATAGTGAATTCTCCTTGGTGGAGTATAATCATAAATATGTCCAGAGGAAAAACAGTGTTGATATTGGAGATCAGTTCTGACTTTCTCAAAAACGTGTAAATTTAGAACAACTCTGAACTCAGGGACAGACAAATTGGACCTCTAGGAGACCAGGCAAGAGAAGATGTTGTTTGAACTAGAGTGAGAATATTGGCATTATACTTAGGATTTAGAATCAGTAGGAACTGCTAACGATTTGTATTTGGGGGGATGAAAAGAAGAGCAATTCAGTTGGACACCGAGTATGGATAGTGAAAAATTTCTTCAGAGGAAAGAGCAGTTTTGAGGATATAGAAGAAATCAAGAGCTTTGTTTTGGCTATGTTAAATTTTATGTTCTTATTGAATATCTAAATGATAAGCTTCAGAAAATTTCAGAAAGCAGTTAAGATATAGTGCAAAAGCTCAAGGCACAAATTGAGACTGAGGGAATTATTGAACAACAATCTGCATTTTCCATTTTGCTATACTTAGGGAAGAAAATAAAATACTTAGTAATACACGACTTTGAGAAAGAGATAATTTGCAGGAAAAAGGAAAGCCAAGAAGTCTGAATGCACAAAGAGGAATAAGACCTCTGTGGACTAAGTTTAAAACACCTTTCGATTAAAGTTCTTGCAATGTGAAATGTATTGTGCTACATAATTGTACAAACAATCACTTGAAAATAATGTTTATTTAATTTGTATTACTTCCAAAGAAACAAGAGTTCACAGCACTGAAGTAACTTACCTGAGTGTGATAGCTAGTTATAGACAGAATGAGATCCCAAGCAGAATCTATTTGACTCTAGAGTCCATGTTTAGAATGAATGAGATATTTGCTTTCTTGTTAGTTAAATAACATAAATTAACAGTGAGCAAATAATAAAGCTAAGAAAGACATGGGGAGGTGGGGCAGAGTGATAGTACATCAGGGAGGGTGTTTTCCTTGTGTGTGGCTGACCAGGTTTCAATTTCCAGTATCCCCTAGGGTCCCCAAGCACTGCTAGGAGTGATTCCTGAGTACAAAGCCAGGAGTAAACCCTGAGCATCACCAGATATGACCCAAAAAGCCAAATAAAGAGAGAGAGAGAAAGAGAAAGAGATGGGTTTACAAAACACCCTGAATAGCCAAAGTTATTTTGTGATAAAAGAGGAAATATAGAGACATCATACTCCCATTAAATACAAGAGTAAAACAGCAGAAACTTAAAGATAAAAGGAAAAGCAGGCACATAGACTGATGAAATAGAGTACCCAGAAATAAACCAATACACATAAATACATTTAATTTAAGATAAAGAAGTCAAGAATGGACCAAGGAGATATGATAGGAGTTAAGATGTTTGCCTTGAATGTGACCCAGCACCACATATGGTCTCCTGAACACTGCAAGGCATAATCCTTGAGCATAGAGATGGGAGTAAGTCATAAGCAGCACTAGGATGCCCCCAAACAAAAGCAACAACAAATCCAGAATTAAAGAATGCATAATAAAGAAAGAAAAATATCTCTAACAAGTGGCATTGGAAAAATTGACATGCAAAGTTAAAAGAAAGAAAGAAAAAATACTAAACAACTATATCACTATTTTATGAGGTACATAAATAGTAACTCAAAACATATTAAACACTTGTGTTTAATAAATAAATTAGAATGAAGGAAACATAGGTAATATGCTCTAGGACCTCAGTATCAGAGATATATTTGGAGACTAATCTCCAAAGGCAAGGGAAAGAAAAACAAGAACACAAATAGGAGTAGAGTAATTTTAAAATAATAATTTTAAAGTTTTTAATACAGAAAAAAATTGTACAAACCAAGAAAACAAAACACAATCTAGCAATATGAAGAAAATATTTGTATATCAGGCTTATGACAAGTTAATATTAAAATTACATAAAGAAGGGCCAGAGCGACAGCATAGTAGGTAGGGCATTTGCCTTGTATGCAGCCGACCCAGGTTCGATCCCTGGAATCCCATATGGTCCCCCAAGCACTGCCAGGAGTAACCCCTGAGCATCGCTGGGTGTGACCCCCACAAAAAAAAGCAATAAATAAATAAATAAAATAAAATTACATAAAAAATAGATCAGTAAGAAAAAAGTAAGCAACCCAATCAAAACATAGGCACACTACTGAAATACTGAAATAGATGTACTTCCAAAGAAAACATAGGATTGCTGTAGACATGAAAAAAAGTGTTCATTTCTAAAACGTTGTCTCATTTCTATGGAAATACAAATAAAATTAAACACAGATGAGAATAACTTGTATTAAAAATTTGGAAACAACAAATTTTGCCAAGTATTGTAAGTGGAAAAATCACAATTAAAGTGCCATGATTTAGCAATGTCACTCAGGTACATGTATGAAGAAGTATATCAAAATACAAATCCAAAGGGAAAGCTCCAACTCTATATTCACAGTAGCACAAACATGCCTCGTGCACCTCAGCAGATGACTAGACAAAGTCATGGTAGAATTTTAGATACCTTCACCGCATTGCACCATCAAAGTGCCAATTACTCTCCATTGATGTCCCTATGTCACTGCTAGGCTATAGCTCATCTCCAAAATCTTTTTTCATTTCCTGGAAATCTTAGCTTTGTAATGCAGGGGCAACGTTTTGTCATCATACAGTATTATCTGTTCCTTTGTTTTGTCTCTTTGTCACAAATAAGTGAAATCATCAGGCACTTTGATCTTTTTTCTCTGCCTTCTTTCAACTAACATGCTACTCATACTAAAAATACAATATAGTATAATATTCCATTTCATTAAGAGTTAAAAAGAAGAAACTGTGAAAGAGATCTAGAAATATGTTTCACTGTCACTCTCCTACCTTGCATATGTGAGGCTTCAAGTATAACCCCTGGCAGTGACACACAGGTCACACTTGTGCATAAGGGATCACAAGAGCAATCCTGGTTGTGGTTCTCTGTGCAGAAGCGTGGCCTGTGGTATATGGCGAGCAAGTGAGCAGCCTGTGGATGTCACAAATACAATAAAACGGAAGGGATGCATAAAGGTAGTGGTGGTATGTGTTTCTGTGTGGAAGCTATGCTGGGGTATGTGTGTGTGCGTGTTTGTGTGTGTGTGAAATTGTATCTTTTTGGGGAAAGTTGATGAGTCTTCAGATGATTATTGTAAGTGAAATAAGAAAGTGAAAGACAATTACTGCATGGCTTTCCTCATATATGGAGTGTAAATAACAAATGCAAACAAACTGCCAAAACCCAACAAATCTAACTCTTAGTGGAAACTGTGATAGTTATTAGAGGGAAAGGGACAGGGTTATGGGTGCAATGAGTAGGGGGATGCTTTTGGTGTTGGGTTGGCACTGGAACTTTGGTACTTATGTATGGTGAGTACCTATACATGTAGAAGGGCAAAGGCAAATTTTTGAAATTATATAATATTGTCAATATATGATAAATTTATCACTAACCACGAATCACAAAATCCCGTTGATCGTCGAATTGCTCGAGCAGTCTCAGTAATCTCTCCATTCATCCTATTCCTGAGATTTTAGAAGCCTGTCTCTACTCGGCCTTCCCAACGATGCCGCATTGGAGGCTCTTTTCAGGGTCAGGGGAATGAGATTCACCTGGTTACTGGCTTTGGCATATGGATACACCATGGGAAGCTAGTGAGGCTGTCCCAGGTGGGCAGAAAACTCTAAGTAGCTTGCCAGTTTCTCCCAGAGGAGAAATAAGATATCACGCAGCCGCTTCTGGGAGCTTGCTTTTAAGACTCTGGATGTTGGCCGTTGATGGGATTACACACACCTGGGTTCCTCTGCCGGTACCTTCATGTGTGAGGCTTGTCCAAATGTGTGGAGAGGGGCCTTGAGCATGGCTGTGGCTAGGTTCCGGTGGTCTTCGGCCTCCAGGAGCTCTGCTCAGGGTGGGGAGGAAAGCTGGAGCCCATCCTCTCAGAGGGGCTCTGGGGAAGACAGCCAGGCATGCGGGCAAAAGACTCTCTTGTAAATTTTATATAAATTTACTATTAATTTATAGTAAAAATATTTTAAAAATACAGGTTTTCCAGGTGTTCAAATTGCATGTCAGTGGAGCATCATTTCCTGGAAGATTTTGTAAATTCTATGAAATTCATAAGACATTTGGAGGCAGTTTCAGAACAAGAAGTAAAAAGAGAGAGAATTCACCAAGCCCACTTGTTAAGAATAGGGAGCCGATATTATTTACTAGCATATGTAATTATTTTATAGAGTATTCATTCTTTTTGTTTTGATCCCTGTAAACAATCTTTGCCTTCTATTAAAAATTTTCTAGTAGGGGTCAGAGAGATAGTACAGTGGGCAAGACACTTGTCTCACAAGCAGCTGACCTTGGTTTGATCCCTGGCACCACATATGTTCAGTCCCCCCAAGCATACCTGAGTGCAGATCCAGGAATAAGCTCTGCTTCTGAGCTTAGCCAGGTTCAACTCTAAAACCAAACATAAAAACTTTCTGATGGACAATGAATAAAATAAATTGACCTTTTACCCTTCTTAGTTACTCAATTATGTGGTTACTTTTAGTTGATCCATATTCTCAGGACTTATACCCTTTGTTTGGATCCTGCAGTAACATTTTGTTAGGAATTCATTGAATTACTTAATTGGAATGACAAAGAGTTTAGTTCTATTCAGGGCATAATTACTTGAATGAGGTAATTTAAATATTTTTGCCAGGAACTCCTCTCCCATTTTTTTTTAAATCTCCATCTTCAGCATAGAGACAAATCAAAACTCACATGGCTTGTTTTAAAGGAGATTTTATGTATGTGATTTTTAGATGGTGTCAGGGATTACATGGCATTTTCTTCTTTATAGTTCAGGATGATACCAGAGAAAAGAGATAATGTCTCTGTCGATATATCTGTTCCCCTAAAAGAACTCAGATTTTTCCTGCTTGTATCACAAACCCATATCTCTAGTCAGTTACATAGGAAATTTATCAGACAGGTCTAGTTCATTTACCTTCCCATGGATATAAAAGTCAGGCAAGACTTGGGAATTTTACTTCCATTGGCACCCTACACAAAGGGCATGACAATTTTTCAGTGCAAAAATTATCAGACATTTCTTTCAGAGCTTAGGAGGAGGATTGAGGCCATTTCTGTTGGCTTCTGTTAGAGCATCACAGCAATTTTTATCCAACCTGGGCTGTATCTGAAAGCCACAAAATAAACCTGAGATTAACCATAGTTCCTGCTATGATTATTGACATATAAGGGGTCCTTTTTCCTTGTCTTTTGATGAGAATTGCATGAACCCTGAGCTCCAAGTAGCTCTGCAATCAGTTTCTGAGATTTTATCAGAAGAATGACAAATCAATTTAGAAAGCAGACATTTGAAATGTCTGAACAGATTCAATCCTCTCTATGACCTAACAATTCAAATTTTAAATCTAAGGCCCTTTGTAAGGAAAAGCTGTGCTTTTCTTCGAGGAAAAGCAAATTATTGTACCTGCAGAATTCAGTGTTCCCATAATAATTGTTTTTTGATGGACGTTTTGTGGATTTCCTTTAAGATCCACCAACAAAAGAGGCAGAATGTAGAAGAGAGTTTGCAAACTTGATACACGCAACAGTAAGCATCTAGGAACTGCATAATTCAGCTCTCAGAATTGACCTGAAACTTATGATATTTTACAATTTGTTATAATTATTTTTAGAAATTATTTAAAGCAATTACTTATATTATTTTTTTTTTAAAAAAGAATATGTGTGCCAGGGGCTGAAATCAGGCCTTATACTCAGTAAGTCTGTGTTCCACCAGTAAGCTATATCCCTAACTCCAAGTATGCGTGATGTTTAAATAATATTTTAGTTGCCATTAATTTTTAAAAAAGTGATTCTATGTTTTATTTTTAAAACATTGAAAATCTAGCAATTGTAAGATGTGGCAATACTGGGTCTATATTTCCACATTCAGCAATTGATGAGGAAAAAAGACCCCTGTGCATATTTCAAGCAGACAGGACCTTCTAAGGAACAGCTGAGTATGGCACTACAATTTAACAATGGCGTGCATTTGGGATGTCCTTGAGATAGTCCTATCTCGCTTTGTAACAGCAATAGCCTGGGAATATCCTCCAAATGTATGTGTGTCCTTGAGGTGGTCCAGACCCTGCTTTGCAAAATAACATGCTTTGGAATTTCTGCTTCTATACTTTCCTGTCAGCTGCCTGCAAATGGCCCAATCCCCATCAAATCTTCTATAAAATGGATATTTCTTCTTTGTTCTGAATCCATTTATGGAACATCAGCTCAACTTTTATCTTGTTTCTGGTCCTTACAAAGCAAGTTGCTTAATTCAGAATATCATAAAAATCTTGAATCTAATTTATGTTCAGCAAAATCAGTTGCATATCCTGCACATTGAATCATGTTTGTGATTTCCTTAAGTGTAAAATGTAACTATTTTATTAGATGGTATTAAGATTCCTAACTTATATTAATACTTATAATATAGTACTGGACTAGAGCAATAGCATGGCCGGTAGGGTGTTTGCCTTGCATGCAGCCGATATGAGTTCGATTCCTCTGTCCCTCTCGGAGAGCCTGGCAAGCTACCGAGAGTATCCTGCCCACACGGCAGAGTCTGGCAAGCTGCCTATGGCGTATTCGATATGCCAAAAACAGTAAAAACAAGTATCACAATGGAGACGTTATTGGCGCCCGCTTGAGCAAATCAATGAATAATGGGACAACAATGCTGCAATGCTACATAGTACTATCACTGTATCACTGTCATCCTACTATTCATCCATTTGCTCGAGTGGGCGCCAGTAACATCTCCATTCGTCCTTGTCGTGACTAGTGTAGCACAATGGCATATTGGGAGCTCTTTCAGGGTCAGGGAAATGAGGGCTGTCATTGTTACTGTTTTTGGCATATCAAGTATGCCATGGGTAGCTTTCCAGGCTCTGCCGTGTGGGCGGGATACTCTCGGTAGCTTGCTGGGCTCTCCAAAAGGAATGGGGGCTTTAGGGATGGAGCCCTACAGTCTTAGGGCTAGAGCAATAGCACAGCAGTAGGGCGTTCGCCTTGCACTGGGCCAACCCCTGTTCAATTCCTCCGCCCCTCTCGGATATCCCAGCAAGCTACCGAGAGTATTGTGCCCACACAGCAGAGCCTGGCAAGCTACCCGTGGTGTATTTGATATGCCAAAAACAGTAACAATAAATCTCACAATGAGAAATGTTATTGGTGACCGCTTGAGCAAATCGATGAGCAATTGGATGACAGTGACAGTGACAGTCTTATAAAACTCCCTCATCTCGTGTCCCCACCCTTGCAAGAAATAATGTCCACATTACACATCCTAGAATGTCTCAGGTATGGGGTATGGTCTTTATTCTAGACTATAGAATAAAATCTAATATACATTTTTCCTGGTCTAGAAAAATATTCTAGACTTTAAATAATTTTATTCATATTAGAAGCATACTAGAGAGGGAGACAGACAGACAGAAGTAAAAACAGATACCAAGAAAGCATATACAGTTATGTTGGAGGTGACTTTTTAAATTTTTGCTCTGAAGACATGGTCTAGAATATAAAACTGTCAATAAGAGAGGTGATAGAATTAAAACAGATTTTTTTCTTGATTGCAAATCAATTTATTTGACCTAAAAATGGAATTAAACCTCACTTAATTGGTGGAGGACAGAAATTAAATGTAAACAGTCAAAAAAGTTTGATTGTATTAAATATGTTGCTTGTAGAACCAGATTATTTCTCATTTTTTTCTCTATATGTTTGTATGGTAAGACTTAATAATACCTTAGTTTACATTTAAGCAGTGTTTTCTCTATGTGAAGCTTAGAGCTAAGCATGAAGGAAGTATGCAATAAGCTTTTGTTAGTGTAAGACAAATGAGTACAAGACCACTAACAGAATAAGATCTTGACCCTTCCACACCAACATAAATGCTTGAAAGAGTAGTGACATATACTAAAAATCAGATTGCCTTGAATTTTAATTGTCTCTTGCTAGTTGCAGGTATTTAGAATAATTATGTAATTTTTTCAATAGGTGAAAAATCCCAATCTCCAGTTTGGTTAAAAATTAAAGCAGAGAAGCGGGCCCCGCCCTTCGCCGCTCTCCCACAATCCCCCAGACCCTGCCTCCCATCCCCACGCCTCTATGCTCGCTCCCCAACTGCAGTTGATCAGCCCACCCTGAGCACTGCCAGTGTCCCAAATGGTTACTGGGGGAGTGGCCTGTATCCCGGGGGGGCATGATTTCAAAAGGGGCGTGGCCTCCTGCCCGAAGGAACAAATAGTGAAAGTCCCCTCCACAAAGAGAGGACGAAGAAAAGATTCCAGAAACCTCAACAGGGGCTACCCACATATATGACCTTTCAGAAAAATAATTCAGAGAGGAAGTCCTGAGGAGAGTCAATGTACTCCAAGAAACCATGGGACAGACATCCAATAAATTAAGGCAGGATATAAATTGAAGCATAGGATCGGTCCACCAAGAAGATGCAGGAAGAAATGAGAGCAGAAATTTCAAAGCTTCGAACAGAAGTCACACAAATAAAGGAATTAGTAGATGAATTAAAAATCTCAGTAGGAGCCCTCAACAGTAGAATGACTACAGCCGAAGACAGAATCAGCAAGCTTGAAGATGAGCTGCACAAAGCTTACAGAGAACAACAAATAATGGCAAACGACCTCAAAATGGCTCTAGAGCAAATCAGAGTCCTAGGTGATGACCTCAAGAGGAAAAACACAAGAATCACTGGAGTACCAGCACCATAGGGAAGTAACCCCAATGAAAAAAACACAGTGAAAGACATCATTGCAAAGAAATTCCCAGAGCTGGAGAAGGCAGGCATCCAGATCCAAGGAGCCCAAAGAGTATCAGCAAAGAGACCCAAATAAGAAGATTCCATGGCACATCATAGTCAGAATGATGGATGCTGTGGATAGAGACACAATACTGCAAGCAGCAAGGTCAAAGAAGGAAATCACATATAAAGGAGCACCCGTTAGATTTACAGCAGACCTCTCAGAGGAAACCCTTCAAGCCCGAAGACAATGGTGAGACATAATGAAAAAACTCAACGAAATGAACGCATCACCAAGAATACTTTATCCAGCTAAACTCTCACTCAAACTCGAAGGAACCATACACTATTTCTCAGATAAACAACAGCTCAGGGACTTCATAAACTCGACACAAAACTTAAAAGAAGGAGTAAAGGGGCTATTGTAAGACAAGGAAGAACCCCACAAGAACAACAAACCCCAGAGGAAGATGACACAAAACCCTATGACAATAATCTCTCTCAATGTCAATGGCCTAAATGCACCAATTAAAAGACACAGAGTGGCAAAATGGATTCGGAAACTAAACCCAACATTTTGCTGCTGGCAAGAAACACACCTGAACAGTCAGAAAAAACACAGACTCAAAGTCAAAGGATAGAAAACAATCCTACAGGCAAACAACTCCATCAAAAAAGCTGGGGTGGTCATACTAGTATCCGACAACATAGATTTCAGGTAGAAAAAGATTCGAAGGGACAGGGAAGATCATTTTCTATTTATCAAGGGATATGTACAACAGAAAGAAATCACACTCTTAAATGTTACGCACCTAATGAATGACTGCCTAAATACTTAAAATAACTCCTAACAGACTTTAAAAAGGACATCACTAGCAGCACAATAGTAGTCGGAGACTTCAACACTGCCTTATCACCTCTGGATAGATTGACAAGAAAAAAACTCAGCAAGGAAACACTGACTCTGAAAGAAGAAATGGAAGAGAGAGGCCTAATAGACCTATACAGGACTTTACACCCCAAAAAGAAAGAATACACATTCTTTTTTAGTGCACATGGAACATTTTCTAAGATAGATCATGTACTGGGCCACAAAATATACCTCAACAGAATCAAAAAAATAGAAATTGGATCAACTATCTTTTCAGACCACAATGCACTAAAGATAGAAGCTAATCACACACAGACACGGAGAACCAAAGCAAACAGCTGGAAATTAAACAGCTTGGTGTTGAACAATGAGTGGGTCAGGAAGGAAATCAAGGAAGAAATCAAGAGATACCTCGAAACAAACGAGAATGAAGACACGAGCTACCAAAACCTATGGGATGCAGCTAAAGCCGTGTTAAGGGGAAAATTTATAGCTCTGCAAGCTTTCCTTAGGAAGGAAGAAAGGGCCTACATAGATAGCTTGACTTCACAGCTCAAGATCTTAGAAAAGGACCAGAAAAAGGAACCCAAACCAGACCAAAGGAAAGAAATAATAAAAATTAGAGCACACAACCTCAAATGTATGGTCATCTAAATTTGATAAGGGAGCAAGAAATGTGAAGTGGAGCAAGGAAAGCCTCTTCAACAAATGGTGCTGGCATAACAGGACAACCACATGCAAAAGAATGGGCTTAGGCCTCGATCTGCCACCATGCACAAAAATCAGATCAAAATGGATTAAAGACCTCAACATCAGACCAGAATCCATAAGGTACATCGAAGACAAGGTCGGCAAAACCCTCCACGATACTGAAGCTACAGGTATCTTCAAAGATGACACACAACTGACCAACCAAGTGGAAACAGAGATAAACAAATGGGACTATATTAAACTAAGAAGCTTCTGCACCACAAAAGATACAGTGACCAAAATACAAAGACAATCTACAGAATGGGAAAGGATATTCACCCAATACCCATCTGATGAGGGGTTGATATCAAGGGTATATTAAAGCACTGGTTGAACTCTACAAGAAGAAAACTTCCAACCCCATCAAAAATGGGCCAAAGAAATGAACAGAAACTTTTCTAAGGGAGAGATACAAATGGCCAAAGGCATATTAAAAAATGTTCTGCATCGCTAATTATCAGGGAGATGCAGATCAAAACAACTATGAGATATCATCTCACACCACAGAGAATGGCACACATCCAAAAGAACAAAAGCAACCACTGTTGGAGAGTATGTGAGGACAAAGGGACCCTTCTCACTGCTAGTGGGAATGCCGACTGGTTCAGCCCTTTTGGAAAACAATATGGATGCTTCTCAAAAAATTAGAAATTGAGCTTTCCTTTGATCCAGCAATACCACTTCTTGGAATATATCCCAGAGAAACAAAAAAGTATAGTCGAAATAACATTGCACTTATATGTTCATCATGGCACTGTTTACAATAGCCATAATCTAGAAAAAACCCGAGTGCCTGAGAACAGATGACTGGTTAAAGAAACTTTGGTACATCTATACAATGGAATACTATGCAGCTGTTAGAAAAGATGAAGTCATGAAGTTTGCATATAAGTGGATCAACATGGAAAGTATCATGCTAAGTGAAATGAGTCAGAAAGAGAGGGACAGACATAGAAAGATTGCACTCATCTGTGGAATATAAAATAACAGAGTTGGAGACTAACACCCAATAATAGTGGTATATAATACAAGGAGGTTGGCTCCATATCTTGGAAGCTGGCCTCATATGCTAGGGGAAAGGCAGCTGGATATAGAAGGGAACACTAAGTAAAATGTGGTTGGGGACACCGACCACATGTGGAAGGGAGATGCGTGCTGAAAGTAGACTAGAGACTGAACACGATGGCCACACAATACCCCTATCACAAACCGCAACACCTAAAAGGAGAGAGAGAACAAAATGGAATGCCCTGCCACAGAGGAGGGGTGGGGATGGGGGCAACGGGATTGGAGTGTAGGAGGGATACTGGGTTCATTGATGGTGGAGAATGGACACTGGTGGAGGGCCAGGTTCTCGAACATTGTATGAGGGAAACACAAGCATGAAGATGGGTAAATTTGTAACTGTACCCTCACGGTGACTCACTAATTAAAAAAATAAATTAAAAAAAAATAAAGCAGATCACAAATACTAGGTCCTTTGTTGGTTCCTGATACAGGGTAAGAACTCAAGTGATGTATAAACTATTTTTATTAGAATAAGTTATTTTTCAGATATGATCACCTCAATAAATTGCATAATTTTTCCATACCCATGGGACTGAGTATCAGTTGAAATGCATCTACACTGTGCTAGGTATTAAATGGGATTGACTTATTTAAGGTTTGGGTTAAGTTCTGCTCATCTTCCTCCTCCTATACCAACCTCTTAACTATGACAGTGATGTAAAGAACGAATAAAAAGCATTCACCCATATGCAAATGAATGTTACATGAAGCATCACATCAGGCCCAAAGTTAGCGGGGCATGGAGCTGTTCCACTCAAAGTGGAATGAGACAATGGAGGCAAACATTTACTGGAAACAATCTCATCTATCACAGTTTGAAAGTTGACATACAGGAAAAACAATTTTCTTAGATTGTTATGTATTCAACTGAATACCTTTTCATTCAGCATGTCACCTTTTCTATATTATATGTATCTATTCAATGCCTTTCCCTGGTTTTAAATGGCTTTGGTTGATTTCAATTAATTCACACTAAGCCAAAGAAAAGTAATCATGTTATTTTCTCCTAGGAGAATTTTGAATAAATATCAGTATTCTGCTGCAGGAGATTGTATAAGTCCAAGGTTTGAAAGAGTAATACTAGTTGTTTTTTGCTATGATACATAGGTATAGTAGTAGATATATTTGTGTATTATCTTCCTAATCGATGAAACACAAGGCTATGTGAAAAGAAGAGATCAAGCAGATAACTCCCCTTAGAAAGTTATTCGTCTGTGGCATTGCTAAAGAGGTAAAGTGTCTACCAGAAAATTTCTTTCTAGCTGAAGTTGCTGAGCCTCTTGGGATAAGAATAATATTTATTTGAGGAGAATACTTATTTGACATTGCTTGGTTCCCTATTTAATTGGAGTCACATATCTTCCCTAAGGCCATTTATATACTACACAACATTTCTTTTGGTGACAATTTCATACATTCCCAAGTACTGAACAATTCTGTGTGAATTCACATTCATACATTTTCATTATAAACTTGGGAAGATGTTTGTCCATGAAAATTAGTGAGAAATATTTGCCATTAAGTAGCTGTTATTAGCTAGTGTTTTCATTATAGTGTTAATTTACCAGTAGTGAAAGAGACCTTATTATGTATGTGTTTCCCATTAAGCAACTCTAATATGTTTCCTGGGCAACTCTGTATTATCATTATGGGATAAATGTTTATGTAAACTGAACTATCAAATCAGTCTTGTATTAACCCTAAAACTCTCAAAAGTCACTCAGTATTATATCATTTTTATGCACATTATTCTTTAGTTTCATTATGTTTCAAAACACTTTGGTGCAGACTTTGATATACTTCTTTGTCATATAGTCAGGTGATATGTCAGAAAGACTTTTACTAGACTTAGTTTGATTTTACTCCTCAGTTATTTGTCACCTACATATTCAATAATGAAACAGATTGTTTAAATCATAACTAATACTGAAGAATACTATAAAGGTTTTTCTTTTTAATCCTTAAGGTGGTTTACTTCATATTGTCCAAAATTGTCAACTGTCTTTAGGTGGAGTTGACACACTAATTATTCAGAATATTAACAAAGATTATTCTTTTTTTAAGATTTTGCTCAAAATATTTTCTTTTATTATATTTTTACAATGCCAATGTTATTGTTTTATACTTACATTGCTGCTAAACTATGCCTACCACCAGCGTGTCAGGATCCCTCAACCCAAGGTCTACTCCAGGCTCTTCCCCTAACAACCTCATATTACTGTTCCATTAACCATATCTCAATGTTGTTTCTACTGGGGATTGCCTAATCTCTTGCTTCATTTGTTTACATTCTATATATGAATAAGATCATATGGTTTGGTCTTTTTCTTTCTGACTCACTTCACTTAGCATGACTGCCTCCAGTTTCATCCAAGTTGCAGCAAACTAAAAGAATCAATCATTTTAATATCTAAGTAGTATTCCTTTTGTGTATTGCATCACAATTTCTTTATCCACTCATCTGTTGTTGGGCACTTGGGTTCATTTCTGATATTGACTATTGTAAATTATGCTTTGTTGAATGCAGGTGTGCTGACATTCTTCTGGATTTATGTTGTGTTTGGTGGGTAGATGTCCAGGAGTGGAATTAAAGGGCAATATGGATGCTCTATTATTAATTTTTGAGATCATTACAAATATTTTTTTTTGAATGACACCAAATTAGAAAATACACATTTAAGGAGAGACTACTTTACCACATTCTGGCAAGCCATTTTTTTTCAATTTTTATATGAACCATTCTTTCTGGGATAAGGTTATTTTGGTTTCATTTTCCTTATAATTCGTGATAATGAACATTTTAACATGTATTTGTTGACTATGTCATAGTGGAGGAATTATCTGCTCATTTCCTCTGTGCATTTATCTAATGGGTTTGTTTCTTGAGCTTTGAGATGCTTCTGTATTTTGAATATTAGCCCGTTTTTTTCTAATGAGTGATATGTGAATATTTTATCCTAATTAGCAGTCTCTTGTCCCCATGCCTGTCTGTCTTCACTGGGGCCCCTCGGAGGGGGTAGGTTGAGTTTCCCTCCCTGCCCCAAGCAGAGCTCCCATGGCCGAAGACCTCCGGAATCCAGCCACAGCCATGCTCAAGTCCCCTCTCCACACATTCAGACGAGACTCATGCATGAAGGAACCGGCAGAGGAACGCAGGTGTGTGGAACCTGGGGCCGAGATCTCTAAGCCTGTTCAGATCGGGACTGGGCCTCTTCTGCCCAGATCCCCCATTTTCCAGTAGCTAGATGGTCACACCCAGAAACTGCCCCTGGCACCATGTAATCCCAACAATGGCCAACATCCAGAGACTATAAGACCAAGTTCCCAGAAGTGCATGGCTGCTTTGTGGCCCCGCAACATCCTGTAGTTCTCCCTCTTGGACAACCTGGCAAGCTACCAAGAGTTTCCTGCCCACATGCGAGAGCCTGGCAAACTCCCCCTGGTGTATTCATATGCCAAAACCATTAACGATGATAGGTCTCCTTCTCCTGACCCTGAAAGAGCCTCCAATGCAGCACTGTTGAGAAGGACGAGTAAAGAGAGGCTGCTAAAATCTCAGGGCTAAGATGAATGGAGATGTTACTGAGACCACTCGAGAAAATCAAAGATCAACGGGATGATGATGATGATGATGATGATGATGATGATGATGATGATGATGATGATGATGATGTTGATGATGATGATAATGATGAATCAGTAGAGTGTCTTTATTTTGGACCTCAGTTTTTTTTTAGTGCAGAAACATAAAAATAACTTTTTAGTTTGGGGAATTTTCTGCTTTTGGTAACTTTTATTTTTACCTCTTGGCAGTTCTCAGGGGCTATCCCTCTTGGAGCTTAAAGGCCACTCACGCTTGGGAATCTACATGGTGCTGGAGATGTAACCCAGGCCTCCAAATGCAAAGCTTTACTTCAGCCCATTGAGCTATTTTTCTGTCAGTCTAAAGGAATTTTTAAATTTTACTAAAGCACACATCAATTACAAAACTGAGAAATAAGCTCTGTGAGCATCCAGCTTTATGTATTTGGAGGTGTTTAATTGTTCTCGACATTTTTTTGAAGAATTACTATACTAAAAGGATTTTTCAAAACTTTTATAAAAGTAGTAACTAGGGCTTAGAAAGTAGCGCAAGTGCAGATGTTATTATCGCACAAAAAGGTGAATGAAACACGGTTTACAGAAGCAATCTCTTGTTAATTTTATATAATAGTTAAGTGGTGGAACAAGTATTTGAACCTGGGAAGTCAGAATCCACTGCACCACTGATGACCTACCACTCCTTCCAGACTGGTGTTGAATGTGGAGAGGTTTACAAAGCTGGTTCTTACCTGAAACTACATGTATTAAAGACATCAAGGAACAGGATGTTATATTTAGCAGTGAGTCATATATTTTCACTCTACTATTAAAGAAACAAGAAAAAAGTGAGCTGTAAAATTGTTTCAGGGAGTGCTCCAGTCAGTATTTATCCTAATGACTTGGTATTTAACTTTCATCTCATATTTATAGAATCATTAAAAAACAAGGGGATTATTTATAGTTTCTCAGTTATGCTTTGTTGCATTTCTTTCAGAAAAGTATAATTCCAAAAAGTATACTTGAGAATTTGGTGGTTTTCAAATGCATTGGAATATGTCCCACTGGGCTCTCAAGAACTATTATAGTACATTATTATTTGTTGCTTTATACAAAGGGGTTTATATGACCAGAGGGGAATATATATATGTATATATATACACACACATATATATATATGTAAAATACCTCAGACTTGTAATATGATGTCAAATCCATAGCCTGTAGAAACTGGTATTCTATTAGAAGTCAGAATCTCAATTTCCCCTAGATACTTTATTTCCTTAGGCACCACAATGCAGCAGCAGTAGAGAATAGAGGATTTCCTCTATATTTAGAAAATAGAGAAAATGAATAAAAAAGAATATTGGAGCTTCAGGACTTGGAATCAAAAATAGTGGGTGATAAGAGCAGGGTGTCTTCCAAAAATAGATCTGTCCAAAAATGCTAATGTTGGGTTTAATAGTTATTATGGTTATGAAGAAAAGGGTTTTGAAGAAGACACCAAGACAGCAAGACAAAAACACCAACAAAAATGGCTGTAACTTTTCACAAGCTTGTTATCTAATTGATAATTTCTCATTACCTCTAGCCTGGCAACCAGGCTCTAGAGACTGTCTTCTTTGGGAACAGTACCTTTAATCTCCTGTGTGCAGAATGACTGTCTCCAGTGTGTGCCATCTTGGTGCAGCTGTAATTCAGGGTGCACAGTTCTCCTCTTGCCAACAAGGTGAGCTTATACCTCACACTAGACAAATTGTTCTTATTCTTTTTCCTCCAATTCAATTCCTCCATCCCCCTTAGAGATCCTGGCAAGCTACCAAGAGTATCCCACCCAAATGGCAGAGCCTGGCAAGCTACCCATGTCATATTTGACAAGCCAAAAACAGTAACAAGTCTCACAATGGAGATGTTACTGGTGCCCGCTTCAGCAAATCGATGAACAACGGGACAACAGTGATACAGTGCTATTTTAAATCTTATTGGAGCAGCAAGAAGGCAGCTAAAGCAGTTGGTGCTGGTTCTTCCCAGCTGTGAGTTCATCAATGTGCTTTTGCTACGAGAATTCCCAGGGAGTGACTCGCTTCAAGGGGCCTTTTAAAACTGTCTGATTCTTCAGGCTTTCCCTTAAATCTGCAGTTTTTCTTCAAAATTTCCAGGATAGTACTTTGTGTTCATAATAGACAAACTCAGTCTTTGCTGTTTGCAAACTAACAATGCTGCAGAAAGAGTTGGTGGCTTTACTATGCGATGTATAAGGGGCTTAATGATAAACTTTTTGAAAATATGAGTAAGTGGTGTTAGAAGTATGGTGTCATATGAAATTCTCCCCCTCCCTCCCAAAGCAATTAAATTGGTTTTAGAAGATTTTTGCATTTTCCCCTCTACAAACCAATGAATGTATCAATCATTGTATTGAAAAAAATTCTTAACTAATTTTCCTTGCTCTATTCAACAGGTGAGTCTTTACTTGCTTTCAAGAATAGATGATAAAAATTCTGAAGGTTTGTCTGAAAAGGTTCTCTCTCTGTTCTTCCAATGCTTAACATATCCCCATTTGTGTTCTCTAAATACTGATTTATTGTCTTACATATATGTTCATTTAATGCAAATTTTTGTTTTCATTTTCTCCTTATGTCAGAAAACACAGCTTGGATACCAGTATTCTCTAACATTTCTAAATACCCATGACTTGGGAGTAATTGATGCAAAATGGGATGATTTCATGGCCACGAGATTGCCATAAATAGACAGATTTTTCAATTCTCATTAAAATGATTTGTTACCATTTGAAAGTCAATGAAGGGAAATGCAAGTTATTCATGAACATTTAAATTCCCCCCAAACAGTTTTCTATCCATTCAATTTCTGAATAAATTTTGGATCTGGCTAGGTTTTTTCTCAGCTTTTTCAACCCTTTCCTAGTTTGTATTATGCCAAATATGTAATCATACTCAAATGTATTCAGCATAATAAAAACACTCTTTGCACTTTCTATGACTATTTTTGTATATTAACATTTTAATATCAGTCTGTTCTTTCCCCTCATTTTTAATTGAAATAACTAGCATGATTAAGGCCAAATGCTTTATCCAGAATTAATGGTAGAAATAATATGAATAATAGCTATAAGATCACCATCTTCTGTCGATATCTGAGAGTATGTGTACTAGTTTGAGTGTCAGAATATGAGGGAGCTATTCAAATTTAATCTCCAACTTCACACTTTTATTAGATACTTGAGTACAACCTCTTCCTGGATGATATCATCAGAAGAGAAATGTCAGCACTTAATACTTATAATAACAGTGTAAACACAGATCATACTTTTTTTGGTTGGATGATTGCTTTGGGCATCACAAAAAGATGACTCTAAGACAAGGATTAGAGTGATGCAATGTGTAAAGGAGGACTGTAGGAAACATTATGAGACAACCATTATGAGACAGCTGGGACATGAGACAGGATAGAGAAGAAAGCCAATACGACAGTCATTAGCCACTGTGAACAACTAGAACTTAATACCTTTTAGAAATCTAAGAGACAATGAAGAAAATGACTTAGGTACCCCAGGATTAAGGAAGGAAGCTAACTTATGTATCTGTCTGTTGACACTGGGTGAGAGATGTCCTTAGGGGTTTTCACTTTCCAGTCTTTCATCTCTATATTGATCAAATGTGCTCTTATGTCCTGAGGGAGATCCTTGAGCAGAGGAACCAGTATTCATAGTAAGCAAGTAAGCAGCTTCTGTTGAGAAGAAAATGGTATTATAGTCATATACTGATAGCATCATTCATCTCCCATATACTAACACAGGAAATGAGTATGGGTACTTTATGTAAGACCCTGCTAATAATGCTCATATAATTTATTTAAAATAATTAGCAATATCTAAAATATATTTCTTCATTATTTACTTTTCTTTTTTAGAAGCGTTTCAGAGATTTCTGCACTCCAGATTGTCGTCACTAGAGAATAATTTCTTTGTGTTAAGTATCTACTGAAACTCAAAGTTTAGTCCCTGCACTATCTTTATCAAAATCATCAGAGAGTGCTTTGAAAAATTCATATTCTGAGCTAGATAAATATTAAAGAGTTCTTTTTTTAATTGAATCACAGTGAGATAGTTGTAAGCTTTCATATTTGGTTACAATCACACAATGATCAAACACCTATCCCTCCACTAGTGCACATTCCTCACCATCAAAATCCCTGGTATATCCCCCCTTTTCCACACTCCCTCTGCCTCCGTGTCAGACAATATTCCCCATATTCTCTCTCTGCTTTGGGGCATCCATCAGGGAAATTTAATAGTAAAAAATTCTAATAGCTTGCTTTGCATGTGGCCATATTAAGTTTGATCCCTGATATTGCATATGGTCACCAGAGCACAAAGCCATAATTAATACTAAGAACCACTGAATGTTGTTTCCTCCCCAAAAATTCTTATTTGTGGTTCTTATCCTAGACCTACTGAATCAGAGCTCTGAAGGTTGGGGGTCAGAAAGCATTTTCAGAAAATTGTTATAAACTTGAATTTTTAAATATCTGCATATTTTCTCTTGACTTAAAATAAACATTAAAAATAAAACAATATTCATCTTTTATATTATATTAATGCATGATTAACATAAGACATACTTGTCTTAGTTTACCTTCATACCACAGTGCTTAGCTAGCACAGGTTTTTCACTTACTGAATGCTCAACAGATATTAAAGAAGTGCTTGTTATCAAAAGTAGAATGCAAGGCTTCTTAGTGATTGAGTGACTCATACCATAGTGTGAATAAATTTGTCAACTCTTTTCCTCTAAGGAAGGGAGAACAGATGCAATAATAGAACACTGGGAGCCAGAGGGAAGGAACTGACAAAAATGAAATAAGGATCCGTTTTTACAGCTACAAAATTATCTATCTGCAAAATGAGGAGGTAGTTAGTGCCTGATGATTTTGCCTTTGTGTTCATTATTTTGCTATTGAATATTTCAATTTAAGTTTCCTATGGAAGACCTCTCTTCTCTATTGCACAGTCTATATTGATTGTGGGGCCTATGTTAGACTTGTCTCATGTCTCAAATGCAAGATGATTCAAAAATGGATTTTTTGACCGAATTAAGATCAACTATTGATCAGTCCAGATGAGGGACAAAAGTTATACTCTTTAAAATTTGTAGAAATAAAATTTATAGACAAGGGAAGCTTGTTAGCTTTAGTCAAGTGGTAGGATATAGACCTCTCACTTAGTGTTAGCAACTGTTACATGGGGCATCTTCACATATTGTTTGCACAAGAGCAGAAACAAAATTGAAATGAGACCTGAGAGATGGAGAAAGAGTCTCACAAAGATTTTGAGGTAACTCCTGTAATTTTCATGATTTGCCATTTTACATGAACCAAAACAAGTTTGGATGTACTTTAGTTACTTGAAATAGATTCCTGCCTGATAAAAAGAGTTGGAAACAAAATTATCTTCAATGAAGATATCTGGATTATCACTGAAATGCTCTGGTTTGTCTGAAAGAGTTGGGCCTGAATCATTGCTCTATCACTTTTTTATCTGAATAAGATTTGAACTGTTTTCTATTTTGGATAATCACCTTTGTTATTATAGAGAACTTGTAATATCATTTACCAAATTGTACTATGAGGACTAGATGCATGACTTTGGTAGCCTTGAAAGTTCTACTCACAGGATAGGTAGATTTCAACTTTGTAGGGGAAAAATGGTATTAAGTTTCTTGGTTAACTCTTCACTTTATGACTTATTTCATTCTATGTAGTATCTCTAAATAGCTCCCAAACCCCATATTAAAATTGGGATTGATGTTTTTAAAGACACAGTGAACACAGAGGATATTTTTCCCCCTGGGTGTTCAAGACATTAAAGTAAGTTCTTTTTCTTCTCATTGCCAATTACTTGAAGCTGGCAGAGAAGTTTCTGGCCTTTTGCAAGATGTTTGATGTTCACTATGATGAAATTTGGAAAATGTGGAATTGAATGTTGTAGCAGATTGTATTTTCTAAAGATTGACATATTATCTTTCAGCCCACACAATCTTCAGCATTGTGACCTTGCTTTCTCCATCAAGAGGTAGAAGAATCTAATTCTCCTCCCCTTGAATAGGGACTTTTTAGTTAAATCACTTGAGCCATAGGATACAAAGGAAGTAAGTCCGTATGCCTTCTCCAGGATGGGTCTGATGACTCAAAAGAACATTTGTTCTCTAGTTGCTCCAATTTAAGAGACTGTCTTTCAGCATTAAGCTACGGTGCTTTAAGGATCCCAAGCTATATGAAGTGCCTCTAGGTGGGTTCCTTGGTCAATAGTCCAAAGTAATGACCATCTTTGAGTCATCTCAGCCCAAATGCCAGTCATGCAAATGAAAAAACTGCCACTTGAATCTAACCTCTTGACTAGTTTCCAAAATGGTCCATACTAGTCCTTTAAGGCGGCAGTGCAATGGGCCAAGGGGGCAGTAGTAGCCTGGAGTATGGTTGGTAAAGGGGTGCTTTCTGTTTGTTCACTAAGAGGATGTAGATTTTTCAGGAGAAGCTGAATATTTTTCATTTTTTTTCTCTCTCTCTCTCTCAAATGGGACAACAAGCCTAATAAGCTCAACAACCTCTACTCTAGACAATAGAGAATCCCCCCAGGTCCAAGTGCTCTTCACTCGACTCCCAAATGCAGTAAGCAAGTCTAGCTGTCCTTAGCATACACTTTCAATTCCTGACATACGCTCTACTATTTTTTAGCACTTTTATGCTACTTTTAAACAATGTTAACAACACTATATTTGGGTATGGTTGTTAATTACAGAAATAGTTAACTAGAACATAAGGCACAGAGTATCCATCGGATAACATACTTGAAGGTTAAAGACATGATGTTCACTAAGCACATCTGTCAAACTTATCTAAATGGCAAAAATAGATCAAACAAACAAATGAAAACAAACTCACAGAACCTGTCAGGGTAGAAATTGGAGTTTTAGGTTGATAGACCCAGGAGCACATGTAATGATTATTAACTAGCACTCCTTCACTTACAGAAAATAAAAGTAGCAAGAGCGAATGGAATGATGATCAGATCTCTTGTTCTGGAGCAAGACACCTAAATCTATACTCCAGGCATGGTATGGCTAACAAAGTAGACACATTTGCTGCAGTCCAAAAGCCCGCCAAAACTGGGCTCCAATTTTTACTTCCTTTACAGATTCCCAGGATTTTGGCTCTCAAGAAATAGAAATATATGAGAGGCCAGAACACCTTTTGTTCCAGACAAAAAAAGGGCTTGTGGAAGGCTGGGGGAGTAGGGCCTTGTGTCTTAGCACAAAAGTAGCAGCACAGGACAGACTCATGGATGACTGACTGGGAAACATAGTTAGGGTGTTAAGCTCTCACACAAAGGATTTGAAAGCATTCAACAAGGCAGGAGTCTGTTGCCAGGAGATGCGGCATGATGCAGAGGATGCTTCAGGAACTTGCTCCAGGAGCTGTGAATGGTTGGTTGACTTGCACGTGCTTACTCAAGACTGCTGTGGTCCACATGGAACTTGCATTTGCCTAGTGGAGATGAGTGACACATCTAAGGTGAGGAGTATCTCATTAATACAAGGTCCAACATAGTGGTGGTGCTCAGTATCACCAGATATCGCTGATACATAGATTTATACTGTTCAAGCATCAGGCTAGGAATTTCTCCTGTCTTGCTAACTTGTCAAAATCTGTATAATTTTAAAAACCTAATTAGTTCGTCATAAGAGTTTGTCAGTTTGTCATAAGTATTTTGCCCAGAGGTAAATTCGCTAAGGGACTTCTTGATGAGTTGAGGTGCCAGGTCCAGCCCTCATCGTATTGCACTCCAGTCCTATTTGTAGAATGATCTTTAACAAACCTTTTCACCATTATAAACCTCAGCATTCCCATCTGTAAAATGGGTATAATTGACCCAATTTGTGTAAACACCTTTTAGCTTGGGTGATGCTAGGAGTAATCATACATTAATAGATGTTTGTGGGCTCTCCTGGTGGCTCTCTCTCTTGCCGCCTGCATTTGGTGATCTCAAACTGTTTTCCCACCCAGGACAGCCATTGCCATGGGCTGACAAAGGAGGAATGAGGGCCAGGTTGGCTGGTGATCAGTTGCTGTTTATTCCATCTCTGGTCTCTCCCAAACTCTCTCCACAACTCTCACAACTCTCTCCCCAACTCGCCCCCATCTCTCTCCAACCCTCTGCTGTGTAATAATCTCCTTGTAACTCTGTCCCTCTCTAATCTCCAACCAACTCTAACACTCTCCAAGCTGCCACCACCTTAACCACCTCTTCTCTAACCACAGCTCCCAAAAGACACCTCCCTCCCACTCCCAGGAAGGGCAATAAACATGTTTTTTAAGCCTTTCTGACCACCTGCAGCCCATGAGGGCAAAACAGCACTTAAGGTGTGTTTCTCTTCTCCTTAGATTAACATCTTAATTCTACCTCCTAATATTTGCCATTCTGTATGGACACAGTGATAGACACATTTAGGCTTGTAGGGCGACTCTCCTGGGGTCATTTCGCCACAGACTCAGACTACAGCACTCAAGCCAGATTAATCATTCCTAACCCTAGCATGATCTGAATGTAGTTATTACTTTTTGGATCATGACAGAATTTATCCATGACCATGCTCTTAACTTATAATTAAGTATTATGACATTATGGCCTGGTCCATTTCAATGCCAGGGTAGCTCACAGCTTGCCCATGGTCCATCCAGTCCCTCGCCAGGAGCCTGCTTTTGGGGATCTAGGAAGTAAGGACAATTGAGGCTTAAGTGGAGAGAACAGATGTCCAGGAAGTAATATTATCTGGGCAATTAGCTCCCAAGTTACAAAAGCATGTCTTTTTAACTGTTTTCCTGTGTCCATACAAAAAGTAATTGCTCTGAAGTAACTGACCATGCACAGGACATTAAGGAGAAGAGAAAAACAACGTTTACAAGTCAGCAGACTCTGATCAGTAGGCAAAGGTAATTGACAGGTTGGGGGAGAGGTCAACAAACCCAAGCTCCCTGGGGTCAGGGAGGAAGGGCAACCAATGTTATCCTACACCATTTGAACCGGTATTTAGTCAATACAATATTAAATATTGAGTTCAATTCCATTTTTCAAATTATAGATCAGATCACTTTCAATAATACAAAAGTAATATTCTATGATGGAGTAGAATAGAGATTATTGCTAATATTAATTGATATGCCATCATTGTGTGTCACATTCTTCACAAAAATTATCTCTATTTTTTGGTTTTGTTTTGACTTGGGGGTTATATCCAGTGGTGCTCAAGGCTGACTTCAGTTTTGCACTCAGGAATCACTGCTGGTGGGCTCAAAGACCATATGGGGTGCAGGGAATCAAATCCAGGCAACTTACCCACTGTCCTATCACTCCAACTCCAAATTATGTCTCTCTTAACAACATATGTCTGGTACCATTATTTGCTCATTTAAGAAAAAGAAAGTATAGAAGCTGCACTGCAGGCACAGAGATTAAGGGGTTAAGAGACTCAAGGGGGAGCATTGTAAATCATTCTGCCATATTGTTTTGGGGAAACATTCTTTTTCAGTTTTGAGGTGGGGAATTATCTTTTATGTCAAACCAACAACATATGGCACTAGCAATGTGGTTTGTGGATCTACAGACATGAGGTCTCTCGGGGTTTATACATTGAACTATACATCCCCCTAAGGTATGCAATAGAGAATAGAAGACTAAATGAATAGGAGAAATGGAAGCATAAATGAACAAGGAATGAAGACAAATTCACTTTGGTTCCCCATGGATGACTCAACATTTTCAAGGTGAATTTAATAAAGGAATTTCTGCCAATTCCTGTTCATTGAAGACTTAATGCCAGAGGCATAAACTACTTAAGTGACTCAGGGAAATCTGTCTTTTCATTTAGCATTGACTATACTCATTTAAGATAAGATTGAGGAGGGGATCCACACATCGGCAGCATCGGTACCCCTGGGATTTTTTTAGACAGGATTTCTAGTTTTGTGCCAGAACAGCTAACTCAGAATTTGCATTTTGACAACTTAAAATATATGAATTCTCATTCATATATACATTGTTACATGAAATACACTTCTTTCTAGACTTATTTATCCAACACTTCTTTTTGCTTCTCTGTTCTGGGGCCACATACAGCATTGCTCATGATTTCTCCTACCATTACAATCACATACCACTGCTGGTAGAGCTCAGGGACCATATGTGATTCCAGGGATCAAACACCTGGATTCACACTTTTCTAGCTCCAGGGAGGCAAAGAAATTCCAGAGTCAGGGTAGGGGTAGCATATACAGGGATTAAATAATAAAATTAATTTAAGTTCTTAATAAGTCTCCCAAATTAAGTATAGCAGTAGTGGCTGAGTCTTCAGAGAAATTTGTCCATTATGGTTGGGAAAGACTAATCCAAAGATCAAAGATCTAAATGAAAGGAAAAGGCAGACATGTAAAGATGAAGGGGAAGGATACTTCAGACAGAAAGCAAAAGCAAGTGCAAAGATCAGAAAGGAAGAATGAGGCTTGGTGTCCTGAGAGCTGAAGCAAAGTTGGAAGAGTGAGTGACATCAAATGTTATAGACAATGAAGTTATTAATCATTCCAACCATTAGGGAGTGTCGTAGGCTTTTAAGACTTCGCAGTCAAAAGATACATTATTCTCTCTTCTTCATGAAGTATATATTCTAGCACACAACCAGTGAGTGAAAACATTACAAAACCTAGAGCAGGGTATAAGGAAAGTTATGGAAAGTGACTTGTCTGAGAGAAGGGTAGGTAAATCATGGCCATAGATAAAATCCAGGTTCTATGAACAAACTATTTTTTTGGGGGGTCACACCCAGAGATACACAGGGGCTACTCCTGGATTTTGCACTTAGGAATTACTCCTGGCGGTGCTCAGAAGACCATATAGAATGCTGGGAATTGAACGTGGGTCGGCTTCATGCAAAGAAAATGCCCTACCCGCTGTACTATCACACCAGCCCTATGAACAAACATTATTGGAACACAATCACACTCTTGAAATTTTATCTTTTACATACAATAATAAAGGTGTGAGTCATTGTCACAAGGAAAACTTGGTTCAGCATGTCTAACATATTTGCTATTCATCTCCTCTGGGTCTTTATCTGAGTGAATGAATAGTGGTAGGGTTAAGCAATGGCTCTCTCAGACAAACTGAGAAAAATGGTAGCAGGAAACTGATCATGCTGCCTGTTTAGGCTGTGATGACTGGCTTGGGTTTGCAGTGTCACAGAATATGACTCACCAGTTTTAAAAGGGATAAAAATGATCTAATTTGCCTTTTGATAAGCAAATAGTTTTCTACACTTGTTAGGTTTTTTTTAAAAAAAAAATCAGTTAACAAAGGCATCTGAAGATAAGAGCCAAGGTGTTTTCCCTTTGATCTTGCTTCTGACTAGATGGTATGAACTTGGGGGCAGAGTAAGAACAAAAGATACTTAATGCAGAGGAGACAGTCCTCTTTCTCACCCAGACATTTTAGAATAGCATTGTGATCACTAGGACTCTGCACAATTCTTTTTGAGTGACTGATTTGGGATAATTCTTTGAAGGGATTGTGAGAATTTAGCCCTATTGCACGTCTTACTGAGAAACAAAGCTGCCTTATGTTTGGCTTAATACCATGATTACTTTAGGTCTTGGCTGCATTTATTCATTCATCTATTCAACAAATATTTATCAAGACCTATTATAGACAAGGGCCTGCATTTGGCAGGGTAGATTAAAGGCCTACCTTAGAGAGGTCTTATTTAGTGATGCCAGAAAAACTGAAGAAGCAGCTATTGGAGAAATTGCCAGGCGACTCTGACACTGAAAGGGATGAAAGAAATGTGGACTCTTTAAAAGGATTAGGACTTTTTTATTTAAAGGGGGATTTGAAAGGGGATATCATTAAATTCTTTCCAATCTTGAAGGGCATGAGCTCCTTCAATACACTCAGTAATATTAGAATTAGGGTCACACAATGGGATATGATGGAAAGACTTCATATTGCTAGACTTGGCTATAGCATTCAATATTTTTCAGATACCTGAAACTGCATTAACTTACCTAATCCCCGCAATATTTGTAATGTTATTTTAAGAGTAATGAAATAGAGACATAGAAAACTTAAGTAACTTTCGTAAGCTAGCCCATGCCATGGTAGTTGAGCCAGTACTAGAAACTAGGGTGTTTAACCTTCTAGCTGATATTGACTACTTATTTGGGGGGTTATATACTGCTAGAAATAAGAATATATCTGGAACAGATGCAGTAACTGAAAATATTTTATGCTTGCCCTCCTTCCACCCTCCCTCCCTCCCTCCCTCCCTCCCTTCCTCCCTCCCTCCCTCCCTTCCTTCCTTCCTTCTCCTTCCTTCCTTCCTTCCTTCCTTCCTTCCTTCCTTCCTTCCTTCCTTCCTTCCTTCCTTCCTTCCTTCCTTCCTTCCTTCTTTCCTTCCTTCCTTCCTTCCTTCCTTCCTTCCTTCCTTCCTTCCTTCCTTCCTTCCTTCCTTCCTTTGCCAATACACTGTCTTCTACAACTCTCTTCTTGAGATTTTAGCAGGGAGTGAATCCTGAGCTAGTGTGGAAATCTATATATGTGACAAAGAGAAGTTAGCTAAATATGACTCACTCCCCTTTCTGGCCCAGAATAAAAATTTAAGCAGTAAACTTCCTCCTACAAACTCCTTCTAAAGGTAATTGAAGGGTAGGGTACATGCTGACTCTGAAATTTATTGCTTACAAATTATAATACATAAAAGTATTAAAAGATATGATAACAAATTTTAAGAAGCTAATGCATAACAATAAATGGTTAATATATGAGGTCAGTTCTGTGCTAAATACATGATCAGTGTGTCTAATAATCTTATGAATTAATTATTTTTGCTATGTGTATGAGTTTATGCTCATGAGTTAATTATTTTATGGATGAAAAAATTGAGGGATGGCTATCACATAACTCTCTAATGGCAGAACCTGGATTTAACTCACTTCTTTTTGAATGAAAAGGAAGCTTATGCACTTAAGTGCTTTACTAGTCTAGTGCAATTTTCTGTACAATTGACTGTATATTCTATCACAGATACATGTCAATGTGAGTTTTTAACCATTAGTTCAGTTGACCCACTGCGCTCTTGGCAAAGTGGCCAAAAGGGACCCAAAAAAGTCTGGCTGATGTCACCAGTGTGTACTTCTGATCAATAGTTACAAATATGCTTTCAGCTGTACACTGGAGCAGGCTGACCTTTCTATCAGTGATTTGGGAAATGAGTCAGCCCAAATTACACTCCAGAGGAGGAAGTTCCCATTGCAGTTCTGGATAAGGCAAGATATAAATTGAGAAAAGCAGCTTGATTAACTCTAGCATACATTTTTGTGATGAGTCACATTAGGAACTATAGTATGGAAGGGACATAGCCTTTTATAGATTTGCCACTATTTAGCCACTGTAAAGATTCATATTTATATCCTTTTATTGGAGTGTTACTATTGATGTACAATAGATTTGTATCAGTTCTCTCATTGATCCACTCAAGAAATATTTATAATGTCTCTGTTTTCAATTCCATTTCATCCAAGACAGCAGTCCTAAAAGTGTGACCCCAGACAATCATTAAAATGGAGGGTGGAGGTAGGGGGCAGGACAGCAGTCTGTATTTTAACAAATTCTGCACTTGATGGAGTTTCACAATTTTCGGAAAAAAGACTCAACAGTATAGGAAGGACTTGGCGAAGAGCTCAGTAAAAGGGGCCTGGATATTTGGCAAGCACAAAGCTGTGGTCCAACTCCCAATGCTGCCTGTCCACAAGCACTTAAGAAATTCAGACTGCTCTTGTATCATGGAGTCACAGAGTGCAAAGTCCTAAAACATGGTCAGTAGTCTAGGAAACTTAGGACAGGCCTAAAATCACAAGCATAATCCTTGGCCCTGTGGATTTGCTGAGGTGATCTTGTCTATCCCAAGGACTGTGATCCAAAGTGACGGGGAAAATTTTTTCATTGAAAGTCTCAAACAAAGTGGTCCCAGGTAATAGTTTGATATCAGTGAACAGAGAATAGTGTTTATTCTTTGGCCCTCCTTTCTTTTGGAATTTGGTACTAGCAAGATCTCTTTTAGAGAAAATCACCAAAAAATTTAAATTCCAGAAAAAGTTTTTTGTTTACAATTTGTGGCCCTATACAGAAATCTGGTACAGGACTACTGACCACCACTGTTTCATTCATTTTTATAAAGACAGAGTAAGAGGTCATATTTTTTATTGGAAGCAAAATAAAGTTAGAGAGGGAAAAATATTCCAATAGGAAAAAAGTTTCATGTTATTTAACAGCCATATTCAATCATTCATTCCCTCATTCCCTCAGGAATATTAACTGAGCACTTATTGTGAACTAAGCATTGTCCAAGGCCCGGAAGATATATGAGAGAATCAGACAGATAATCACAAAAAATAACTCAATCAACATAAGCAATTTATATGATTATGTGAAGGTTTATAAAACTGGAAGTCATACCATTCTAGAATAGTTCAGGAAAGCCATAATTCTAGAATAGTTCAGGAAAGTCATAATTCTAGAATAGTTCAGGAAAGCCATTCTGAAAAGAAGTAAGTAATTTGGGACTGAAACATTGAGTTTAAAAGAGTGGCACAATAGACATCCATTTCTTGGAAATGATGAAAGTATTTTTATCAGAATACTTTTATCTGGGTTAGAAAGATGGTTTATTCCAAAGGAAAAGACACTGATAAACTTCTCGAGGCCTTTTGCTTCCTCAGAACTGAGATTTTCTGGTTATAGCAGTCAGAGGGAATGTAAATCAAATGCAGGATTCAGGCCAAGGTTAAGTCATCTTTTGTTTGTTTATGAAGGCAAGCCTTGGCATAATGGCCATGGTCAAATAATCAATGGCTATGTTCTTGAGTAACAGAGTGTGCTTGTGAAAGATAAAGATGATTTGCTTTGACTTTCCATTTTCACCAAGGCCTTGGTATCGGAAGTGCCTGAGGACAAAGATAGAAGCCGGAGAAGTATTCAGGAAATGCTGTCTAGATTCTACAGAGAGAGTTTATGTATGTATTTTGCATTTTAAAGTGATAGTGTTGAGAGAAAATGTAAGAAACAAGGAAAGAATGTCCAAATTTCACATGTTGCTCACAAAACACAGATTAGGTGAATGTAGATGCTGAATATTTACCTAGGAAGCCAGGAGATTTGCATTGAGACTAGGAGGGACTGGGATTAACTAAAATAGAATGTTGGATCACCATGTGGAAAGTTACAAAGCTTCCAGGTTTAAGTCTCAGTTATTCAATAAATTAATAAAAAAATAAAATAAAATAACCAAATTAAAAAAAAAACAGAATGCTGGTTCTATAACTCTGGTGCAATATGCCATCCATTATACATAACAGCCCACTATTACACCTAGGAATAAATGGGACTAAATACAATTCTAGGGCTTAACACTTGTCACGACAGTGTCTGCCAATAATGTGGCCAAGTCTTATGCATTAGGAAGTTCATGGAGTAGATTTCTTTGCACCTAACATTAGTGGTAACTTTGCCATGCAAAGGGTAGATAGGTAAATAATATTGTCAGGTAGAATTTTGAAGTTAAAAGATAAGGAATTTTTCAATTTCTTGAAGGTAAGGATAATAGCTTTTTTCTTCATCTAGTCTGTGTACTCAAGCCAGTGTTTGACAGAGGAAGGCATAGCTTGATCTGAGGAGGGAAGGACCAAAGGGAGGGAAGAAATCTAATCTGAGCTTTGACAAGCAGTTAGCAGTTCTTGCTAGTTTCTAGAACTCTCCAGCTGGAGACTGTATTTTAACTTTTCTAAATCCCCCCCCCTCCCCAAGAGAGCCTGGCAAGCTACCTGTGGTGTATTCAATATACCAAAAACAGTAATAAGTCTCACAATGGAGTCATTATTGTGAGACTTGAGCAAATCGACGAACAACTGGAGGACAGTGCTACAGTGCTAAATTCAACACACTAAGAGAACTTTTCTAGTTACTCCTCAGTTATATGGATACTTTTCAAGATACAAAACATCACTGTCTCAGGAGCTTCTCATTACCCCTTTCTTTTATTCCCTCCTGCAAAGGGCACTACATTTCATACTTAAAATACTAGACATGAGTTTTGGTTAATTTTATATATATATTATATATATAAATATATATACTGATTATTTCAGTATATGGTGTCTGCTTCCTTCACTTGATGCAATGAGTATTACTACTTACATTTTCATTGTTTATAAGTGTTGCTGCACCATATTTGATGGGTTTCAAATATGGTGTTAACCATCAGAACATCTATAATGGTGATTGGAGGCCGCCCTAAAAGCCTCCATCCCTCTCAGAGAGCCTGGTAAGCTACCAAGAGTATCCCGCCTGTACAGCAGAACCTGGCAAGCTACCCGTGGCTTATTTGATATACCAAAACCAGTAACAACAATGGGCCTCATTCTCCTGACTGTAGAAGAGCCCTGAATACAGCAGCATTAAGAAGGATGAACAAGGAGAAGCTGATAAAATCTCAGGGCCGAACTACACTGCCAAAATGAAGAAGGACTAAAATGACTGTTTACACTTTTAACACACATATGCTGTCATCGGAAGCAACCATAGAGGACCTGATGGTGCAAGCGTGAAAGATCAAGTACGATGTCATTGGATTGACCAAGACAAGAAGGCATCGAACACATCATGCCGTTTTCGACACTGGAGTAGAATTGTTCCTCAGAACATGCGACATGCGGTGTCCTTGTCAACACAAACTTAGCCATGAGCATTGATTCGTTTGAATGCCTAACAACCTGATTACGTTTGAATAGATGTGGATAATTGCCGGCAGTTTCTATCTTCGTAGTCTATGCACCAGCATCCAAATACAACGAAGAAGAAATTGAGAAATTCTACATGGAGTTGGAGAAGTTCTATAAAGGGACCACACCTTCCACAAGGTCATTGTTGGTGATTTTAATGCCAAGATAGGACCTAGAAGGTCACCCAAAGAACTCCACATCAGGACCCATGGCCTAGAATGGAATGAACAGGGTGAGAGACTGTCTGAGTTCATTATGTTGACCAAGACTATCTATGGTAATTTGCAGTTCCAGAAGGCCGAATCTAAACACTGGATATGGGAGTCTTCTGATGGACAGTTCCACAATGAAATTGACCACATGATATCCAATTGACAGTTTGCCTGACCGATGTCACTGTTGTCCCAAAATTCCAAATGGGATCAGACCACTGTCTCTTTTGTGCAAAATTCTACTTCACAGAGTGGGGAGAAAGGGCTAAAAAGTTTAAGAAGAGAACTCCCAGAATGACCACCAACTGGGAGCTCTTTGGCACTACTGCAGCAATATGGGAAGATGCCATTGTTGACAACATTGACAAGGAATACGATCGACTGGTTCAGCATCTCCATGATTGTGGGAGGAATGCAGAGAGATAAAAAGCCACAAAAAGTCGCCTGTCTTCAGAAACTCTTGAGCTCATTCGCCAACGTGGTCTGGCGCGAGCCTCAGGCAATCACAAACTAATGTCCAAGCTCACAAAGATGTGCAGAGAAGTGATAAAGGAAGACTTCAAAGAGAGAAGAGCAGCAGTGTTGGTCAATACAGCAGAAGCTGGGAAAAGTATTCGCAACACCTGCCTGTCTTTCGCCAACAATAAGACCAAGATGACTGCCCTCTGACATCCTGATGGATCTATCACATCTTCCAGAAGGGCAATGGAAAAAGTTATCCACAACTTCTACTGGAAACTCTTTAATAGCCACACCCACCTGCCCACATACCAAATTCCGCAGGATGGATATATCGTTCCCAGTGTTCTCCCTCTCGAAATCCAACATGCCATTTCATCGGTAAAGAAGCGTACAGCACCCGGTCCAGACAAGGTCAGACCCGAACCCTGCCAGTACTCCTCAATACACTGGCTCTGCTCTTCACACGCTACCTGTCTGAATGCAAGGTTCTATCCCAATAGAAAACCAGCAGGACCATCCTGTTGTACAAGAAGAGAGATATCCATGACATCAGAAACTGTTGCCTGATCTGCCTGTTGTCTGTCATCTACAAGTTATTCACTGGAGTCATCCTGAATAGAATTGGCAGAACACTAGATGAAGGACAACCATTCGAAGAAGCCGAGTTCCAAAAAGGATATAGTATGATGGACCATATCCACACGGTGACCAAACTCATTGAAGTTTTGCGAGAGTTCAAGATGCCTCTCTGTCTAATTTTCATTGATTTAAAGAAGGCCTTTGATTCTGTTGAGACTGAAGTGGTCATTGAAGCCCTAGCCAAACAGGGTATTCAAACTCAATACATCAGGATTCTCTGTGAGCTATATTACAGATTCACCACCAGGATCTTACCATTCTACAAGAATGGTAATCATTCTACAAGTAGAATCATTGACGTAAAGAGAGGGGTTTGGCAGGGCAACACCATTTCACCAAAACTCTTCAGTGCCACCTTCGAGAACATCTTGAGATGACTGGAATGGGAAGGAATGGGAGTGAAAATAGACCATTGGCAACTACACCACCTCCGCTTTGCTGATGACATCATTCTCATAACACCAAATATCAGCCAAGTGGCATGAATGCTGGCTGACTTTGACTGTGATTGTGGAAATGTTGGACTGCAGTTAAACCTCACAAAGACAATGTTCATGAGAAACGGACTACTTCTTGATGTTTCATTTGCCCTCAACAGAACGAACATCTCCAAATGCAGCAGTTATGTGTACCTAGGTTGAGAACTCAACATAACAAATGACCTGGCACCTGAGCTGCTCAGGAGGAATAGAGCGGCATGGAACACATTCAAGAGTGTCAAATAAGTGATTAAGAGTAGGAAGACCCTCCGGCTCCAGGCATATCATTTCAACTCCACCGTTCTTCCTGCACTAATATATGCCCCAGAGACCTGGGTCCTACAAAAACAGGATGAGAGTGCTATTTGGATATCCCAAAGAGGAATGGAAAGAGCTATGCTTGGAGTATTATGTTTCACTCAAGTGAGAGAAGGAATCTAGAGTTCTGAGCATCGACAATCAAGAATCAAGAACGTTGTCTCATATGCCAAGTGTTGAAAATCAGATGGGCCAGACATGTAATGCAATTTAGAGATGACCACTGGACTAGAGCTGTTACCGACTGGATTCCACAGGATGTCAAAAGACTGCGTGGCCGCCCACTTACGAGATGGTCAAACTTCTTCATCAAAACCCTGAACAAATGGTTTGAGGTTCTAGTGTATATGCTAGTGTAGCCTGAGACAGGGGCAAACGGAGACGTTACTGGTGCCTGCTCGAGCAAATCGAAGATCAATGGGATGACAAGTGATACAAGTGATATAAGTGTTTGTTGTATGAATATAAAACATCCATTCTACTCTTGATAGAATATGGTTTCCTTTTCTGTTTTGGCTATTTTGAGTACTGCTTTAGTGAACATTGTTGGATATATCTTTTGGTGCACATTGGGAGATATTTCTACTGGAGATACATTTCTACTGAGAGTGGAGTTTCAGCCATGAGGAATATGTTCGCTCATGCATGAGGCTCAGCCCGAGTGTGTGGAAAGCAGCTTGGAGCGTGGCAGCGGTTGGGTAGTGGAGGTCGGCAGCCAGGACTGGGTCCCTTAGGGTGGGGAGGGTTCTCACCCTCCCCTCTCTGAAGCGCCGTGAGTGGAAACAGTTTCTGGTGCAGAGTCCGGTGGCATGATTATGGGAGCCTCAATGTATGCTCTTTTCCAAGAGAATCAGCTGTGAGTTCTGGAGGGTGACTGATGAGGAGGTTATGTGGCACTGGCAGGAGGTGGCTTATGGGTGTGACTCCTGTGTGGCCAGAGACTGGGGGAAGCAGCCAGAGGATCTCTGCTCCTGGGTCCTGTTGAGCCCAGAGTCCAAGATCAAAAAGTTCTGCGTTACCTGGGTTCCATGGGACTTTGCTCATGCGTAAGGTTTGGCCCGAGCATGTGTAAAGCAGCCTGGAGCATGGTGGCGGTTGGGTAGTGGAGGTCAGCTGTTGGGGCTGGCTCCCACAAATAGGTCTTATTATTTGAATGTAAATCCTAAAAATCTGATTTTCTTCAAAATGGTCATTTTTAATGCTAGATTCTGCATTTTATTGCACTTTTACACCAGCCTGCTATGTTTTAACTGAAAGCAACTTGTTGGCTTGGATTTAGATTGTACTGAATACATAGATCTGTTTGGGAGAATTCTAACTTTGGGGATCAAGAAGCATCAAGTGGCCTGTTAAGTCTCACTGGTGTAGCCCATGAGGTCTCTGAGAACTGCCAGGGTAAGTTGATGGTCTCTGACACCACAGGGCCCTAACAGCACCATGTCCTCTGCCTAGTATTGAAATTCCACCTAGTATTGAAATACCAGATGTGTGTGAATCTCAAGGATGGTCTTTTAGGCTCCCTTATTGACACTTGGGTTGTCCCCATACACATTCAGAGAAGAATTCCAATTTTACAATAAAAGTAATTTTTTTCCTCTCTAGCATGGGAGAGAATATACAATGAGTAGAGTATTTGCCTTACATGCTGACTACTCTGGTCTACCCATCTACTCATGTTCTATCCCCTGAGCACTGCCAGGAGTTATATTTAGGCACTGATTCAGGAGTAATCCCTGAGCATTATTGGATGTGGCTCCAAAACAGAGTCTCTCTCTAATTGTTATATTTACTTAAGTTTTCTCTTAAGTATATTTATTAAGTATACTTATATTTACTTAAGTATAATGTTTGTATAGTTTTCAGTAGTATACAGACATATATTGCTTGTTAGTTTTTTCTTTGATATTTAGTATACTTTTCTGCTTCTCAAAATAGTACCTGCCTGGACAGATATATTTTTTTGATGGTAGGATGGTATGGGGTAAATGGTGCTAGTCTGGAAACGTTATTTATTTACTTATTTGGCTTTTGGGGAATCATAACCGGCAATGCTCAGGGGTTACTCTTGGCTCTGCTCTAAGGAATTACTACTGGAGGTGTTTGGGGGACCATATGGGATGCTGCGGATCAAATCCAAGTCAGCCTCGTGCTAGGCAAATGCACTAGCCAGTGTACCATCACTCCCACCCTGGAAATGTTTTTTATATGATGAATAATAGACAATTCTGCAGGGAGATTCTAATATCATTTTTTGGGCATGAGTTACACAGCTAAGCCAGAGTCCTTGTAGATATAACTCTTAGCCTCTTTTAGAAGATCAGCTAACTCTTGAGTTATCAGTTTGTTGTCTGAAAACATGTGGTTGCTGCCTTACCAGCTTGAGTATTCTGCATTCATAACTTTATGTCTAATATAAAATTCAGAAGCATATTAATTTGTCCCAGATACTTTACTTACTTAAAGGTGGATGACAAAATTAATTTCATTTACAAATACAGTAAAAACATACTAATCTGAGGTTGATTTGATCACATTAGCCTGGGGCCTAAGAACTCTCAAGAGTGAAAACAGTAATAATCAAGACGGCAATTTTTCTTTACTCGTTAGAGAGCCCTCCACTGTTCCACTTTAGCCTTTTTACTTTCATGGTCTAAACAACTCTAGCAAGATAAATTACCTGAATTTCCACAATGCAACTAAACAAAGAGGAAAAAGAACGAAATAGAAAGTAAGAGCACTATAAATAAACCAATAGGTATTCAGGAGAAATGAATGTAATCACACAGTAAAAAGTAGAAAAAATAAAGACCAGGTTGGAGCCACTTAATGGAAGCATATGGGAAATTAGTAGGTAACAATGGAGACTATTATTTCATTATACACAATCATATTACTAATTTTCAATATGTAAGACCGAACTAGAACAAGGTGCTTGTGCTTTTTCTTAACATAGTAGGAACAGTCTATTTTATATATTTTTAAAATCATTCAAATTTGATTATCTATACTACGTAAAGACAAATTTAATAGGTGCTGCTTATTTCTTCCAAATATTAGACATTTTTTTTCACTTCCAACCTCTCTATGGAAAAAAGTCAAGCCCTTTCAAACCTCTTATTTTATTCCACCTTCTGGGTAAATGCTATTAACAACCATCTGCACAGCTTTGTGGACAGAGAGAGCATCTGAAATATTCTCTTAAAGAGTTAGTGTCCCAGATTTAACCCCTTTCTTTATAACCATATTTGTCACTTAGATCATTTAGTACTAATGGCTATAATCTAGCCTGACTCACACACTTGATTTCCCTGACTTGTCTTCAGGAGCAGATTTAAAGGCAAACTATTTTCATGGGAAATAGAATTATTTCATCCTGGAGTTGGATTTCACCAATTTTGTTCTGACATCTCCATACCAAATCCTAGCACAGAAATACTGCTTTCTTTTCAATCTATGAAATTAGTCCCTAAGAAACCATTACTAAGCACCAAAGATAATAGAGCTCTTGTTTACTCACAATGAGGCAAATTAAGCTCAGAAAAGGGTTCCCTAAACATCTGGGTAAAGCCTAGGGGCCTGGGTGACAGATGTTGGGGTCTACCTACAAACAAGCAAAATCATCTGTAGGAACCAGATCTTTCCTACATCTCTCTACCTGCACATAGCAAACATGAATTCATGCCAGCAAATATTTACTCAGGTACCTGCTCTGTGTCTGCTACGAGAGCTGTTTGTTAGCTGAATCCTGATTGACTGACAGACCGGTGGGACAGGGCCCCTCAAATCGACAGTGTTGTTTAACATCTCCCATGTTACTATTCCAACATTGATTTAGCACTGCAGTCACTCTATTTTATGTTAGATGCCTAATATGTTAAGAGAATTAAAATATTTTTCTTTGAAATATTGACTTAGCTGTAATACCGCATTCAATTTTTTTTTTTAAATTTCCAGAGCGTTTCAAACTCTGGGAAACCACTGATAAACCAGGAGTAGCAGACCACATTGGCTGGGATGTAAAATAGAAGGCAACCAATCTCAATTAAGAAAATATAAACACACAACGCTTAACCGGTAATAACACCTTAGTAATCTCTTCTACAAGGACTTAATGTCTCCATGGTGAGATACAAAAATATACCCACACTTTCTTCTAAGGAAATTTTTTTAATAATTTTTAGAAAATTATAATAGGCAATATAAAATAAATTATTCAGGGCCTGTTATATGGGCAGGATTGAGGGGTGGTTGGGAAAATTGGAAATTATGGTGGTGAGATTGGTGTTGGAGTATTGAATGTAGTAAATTATGAACTAAAAAATTATATAAGAACAATTTTGAACATTTCCAGGTCACAAAAATAACTCACAAAATTACACCAAAAAGACCACTTAAAAAAAAAGACCACTTAAAATCCCATTAACGTAGGAAAAATCAGGAACGCTTAATACAGTCAAGCCTGTGTTTTCCCTTGAACACATACCTCACTTGCTTGCTTGTTTCTTTGTTTTCTTATGTCACTCTGTACTGTGTTCTCTTTTGAGCATATACTTCTCTCTTTATTGTCCCTCACACCTTTCTAAATAAGTTTCAGTAAAAATAATCTCGCTTACCAATAAATAAGTAAATACACAATCTGTATAAACCTCTGGGCAAAGGAGCTTGGTGGAGCTCTCTTGCTGCTCCTAGGGGTGTTTACTGCCTAGAAATTTCTCTAAAGCCAAGGCTAATGCTTTTCTTGTTTATCAATTTATTCATCCTCCTCATATTTCTTTCCACTAGTGAATAATAAAAGTCTGATGGAGGTCATTCATAAAAGCAAAGTGGCAAAAGTGAGTTTTCAAAAACACAGTGTATCTCCTAATCTACCTTGTACAGAATACGGAACTAACAATTTATAAATAATTTCTCAACCTTGGTACTATTGATCCTTGAACAGAATATTTTGTGTGTGTGCATAGTAATGGGGAATTGCGGGGGGGCGGGGGGAGTTGAGGGGCGGGGCAGGGAATAGTAATGTGCATTTTTTCAAATCCAGGTCTGCCACATGCAATGTAAACACCCTGCCCTCTGTGCTGCCTCTCCAACCAGTACACCTTCTTTATTTTATGATAATACAATTTCAAAGCACATCTATGAACTACTGAAAAGAAGGGAATTGACTATTGATACACACTTCAATTTGGCTGCAACTTTAACCTTGCTAAATTTTTATCATGGCTTAAATTATTTATATTTAATGTAAAAGAAGGCAGCTGTTGATACAATTCTAGGGTTAAGATTGATTTGATAACAAAGCTGTGCTATTAGTATCAATAGACCTAGAAAATAAATTTATGTGAACATTGTTATATACTAAGGGTTGGTAAATCCTTGTCTAAGAATTTATTAAGCTTTTCGTTGCTTCAGGAGGTATCCAGATACTTCCAGATCAATGATCTGGGTCAAAGAGTCGACGAGGCGGCAAAAGTGGTTGGTGGGCGGGGCTGCTGGGGCTTCAGGAAGTGAAGAGCGTCAGGAGAGGCTACCCACCATGACTCCGGAAAATAAAAACAAGAACCACACCAGAGTTCTCATCCCCAGCACAGCTACCTGGAATGATTCGGAGATTGATGTCTGCAGAGAATATTCCCTAGGCAATGGAGGCGAGCCCTTGGTGTCGCTGTATTGGTGGGTTTAGGTGCTATTGTCAGAACCTTTAACCTTGCCAAATTTTTAAAGAGAATTTTAGAAGGTTCAAGAGTTTATGATTCTATGAGAGATATAGTCTGTAATATTTATGTATAGAAACATGGAACATTGAAATAATGAATTTTTGAAGTAAAAATTATAGGGATGAAGAATAGTTTGATAGTTTCTAGGGAGTAGGAAATGAGAAATGAGATGATGTGGCTATAAAAACATAGTGAATTAAATTTTTCAGCATCTTCAATGTGGTAGTAGATTTTCAAATCTATACTATGACAAAATTGCATAGACGCAGATACGTACAAATACATCAATAAGTTTATAAAAGTTTTGATATGTAAGTCAATTCTATTATACAGATAAATTTCATGGTTATGGCAGTGTATTCTAGTTTCATCAGTTATTAACATTGAGAGAAACTAGAGATCTTTGTTTCTGCTACTTCTTGTAACTCCATGAGAATTCTCTCGAATAATTTTCTAATGGACTGAAGCGATAGCATAGCGGATGGGGCGTTTGCCTTGCATGTGGCTGACCCAAGTTCGATTTTTCTTTCCCTTTCAGAAAGCCTGGCAAGCTACCAAGAGTATTCAGCCTGCAGGCAGAGTCTGGCAAGCTACCTGTGGGGTATTCGATATGCCAAAAACAGTAACAACAAGTCTCACAATGGAAACATTACTGGTGCCCGCTGGAGCAAATCCATGAACAACGGGATGACAATACTACAATGCTAATTTTCTAATATGTGTTTGTGTGTGTTAAATTCTGCACACCTACCTTAAGAAAATAGAACATTATCACATTATCATTATTTGGGCCAGCAATATAGTAGAGCAAATAAGACGTTTGCCTTGCTTGTGCTGACCAAGGTTTGATCCCTGGCATCCCATACATTTGGTTCTCTGAGCCCCACTAGGAGTGATCTTATTCTCACAGAGCCAGGAGTAAGTCCTGAGCACTGCCAGGTGTGGCCCCCCAAAAAACAGAAAAAAGTGGAACATTATATCATCATCGTGTAATTATTCCCTAAATACCATTTCTTATCCTTAAAGAGGAAATGCTACCCTACATCTGGTGTTCCTTACTCATATTTTACTGCAGTTTTAGCATATATTGAAATAGAGTCTAATATTGCTTATAATATCAAAATCTGGACATTTGATGAACACCCAAATGTTTATCAGAAAGAAAATAACTAGTAGGCTTCATTAAATTCTGGATAATAATTTTCAGATAATTTCACACAAAGAAGATCTAGAATGAAATAAACTACAATTATAAGAATAAGCAAGGTGATCCTCAAAAAATATTTTTGTAATATTAGTCAATATGATTCCATCTAGATTTGAAAACAATATGTGAAGCCAAATGATAGTATTTAGTATAAGCCTTAAGCTGTATTTTTTTTTAAATCATAAGAACTGGGGGAAATCTGAGAGAATTAATTAGTAGCCTCTAGGGCCACAATAGTAGTGCCACATAAAGGGCCTTTACAATTTCTTCCCTTAAGACCCTGATTCCTTTTCAGAATCTGCTTCACTTCCCAGGTAAATTGTTTGAAATATAAATGAACTAATTTCCTACCTTTCTGAGAAATTATTTGAGAGGTTACATTGGCTATTTTTTTTTCTTTCCCACCTCTACATTGGCTATTTTTAAATATTTTTTTCATTAGTTCTAAAATAATAAGACACCATACCAAGGTTTTTCACTGCAGACTTGTCTTTTTATTTTGGAAAGGAGCTGGAAGTCTGGGCAATAAAAGCATCATGATTTATGTAAATGCTAAATTGCAATTATCAATTTAGCAAGGCTAGGTATTACAGATGCTGATATGAACTGACAGACATTTTAAATTCATCACTTTGATTTTCTTCATCACTATGATTCTTTTCTCTCCTCTAAATATATTCTTTTCTGGAGCTATGACTATTCTGCTGTTTAATAATCTAACATTGAAAACAAAAATAGCACTAACTTATTTCCCACACACTGTTCTAATGGCATCATATATGTGGAGGACTTCATATGCTTTACATGTTGAATAACATTCCTCACAATAACACTTGGGAAAATTTAGGGTGCTGATGGTAACTCAACTTACTTGGGGCAAAGTAAGACTCAACCCCAAACAATCCATGCTCACATTAACCTTAGTCATCTACCTCTGCAAAGCTAGGGACATATCTGTTTGTGTTCATATAATAGACCGATTTCAAAAGAGACAATGGAGGTTAGTCTAAAGAGAGAAAATCTGAAATACATTTTTGAAGACATACCTTTACAATTCTTAGGCCCAATAAATTCAATCTTTAGGTGGTATTTATAATTTTAGAGATAAACCAGAAAGAACTAAACTAGAACTGCTTTTTTATGCTAGACTTTGATTATAAGTGAGACCTTTTGTTTCACTGGGCAGCCAAAAATCACATTAAAAAACTGATCTTGAGGATGCCCAGGTAAATTTTCCAATATGTCTGAGGAAGTTCAGTATCTTGGTCACTACTTGATTGTATTGTGACTTTAATAGTAATGCCAAAGAAAGATGGAATAAGATGAGAGGATCCAGAATTCAATATTGTAGAACAAAAACATGTCTGTTCTATATTTTAGATTATATTAAGAGAGTGTATGTTCCTTGTTCAGCCACAGCAGAGTCTAGGGATACTGGGAACATCATGAGGGGAAAGAGGAAGTTGTTTGAGAAATAAGTAGCAAAGAAGGCAGGCAGTGATGTTTTCTTTCATTTAATTGTGATTATTTGAAAAAGTGATGCAATCAAGAAAAAAGAGGGAATAAATGATATGAAGGCTCTGTGTTGGACAAGGATGCTTTGGGTGGCTCTGCTCTCAGGGGAAATTCTGAGGGTGGCATGAAATAGGTGAATGTGCTGGACTTTTATCATGTATCAGTACAGCATGGCAAATATAGGACTTTTACTTAGATCATGAGACTCAAGGATAAGACATCTAGGAATAGTAGCATGTTAAAAAAAAAGTTCAGTAATTCCACCTTGAAATTTTGCAGTACCTTATCCAATTTTTTTCTTCCCATAAAGTTTTTGCTGCTTAATTTACCACCATCTTTACTACCATAGATAGTAAAAATAAAGTAGATTAATGTGATTAGCACTAGTTAGGAATATCTAGAATTCCACATTCCTGAAAGATCCTGTATGCTCAGCCCATTTGGAGTTACAAAGAATGGACCTGGTCATCTGGAAACATTTAGGAAGTAGTGCTGCCTAGGAAAACACCTCTTGCCACATTTTGGTAATTTATTACACATTTCTACTCAAAGTCAGTTTTTTAATTTTTAAAAATTTTATCTTTCTTTCTTTAAGAAAAATTTTATATTAGACACCATGATTCACAATATTGATAAACAGCAGGGTATCGTGCAAAAAACATTCCAACATATACACAATGGAGTACTCCTTGTTTATGGAGCGACAGTGCAGCAGGTAGGGCGCTCGTCTTGCACACAGCCGAACCAGGTTCGATTCCTCTGCCCCTCTCAGAGAGCCCGGCAAGCTATCGAGAGTATCCCACCGGCAAGGCAGAGCCTGGCAAGCTACCCATGGCGTATTTGATATGCCAAAAACAGTAACAAGTCTCACAATGAAGACATTACTGGTGCCCACTCGAGGAATCAATGAGCAACAGGATGACAGTGATAAAGTGATAGGAGCCACTTAATACCACAACACCCAAAAGGTGAGAGAAAGAGCAAAAGGGAAGCCCTGCCACAGAGGTGGGGTGGGGTAGAGGAGCAGGGTGGGGCTGGTGGGAGGGATGCTGGAACCATTGGTGGTAGAAAATGGGCACTGGTGGAGGGATGGGTACTGGACCACTGTATGACTGAAATGCAAGCACGGAAGTCTGTAAGTCTGTAGCTGTACCTCATGGTGATTCACTAATAAAAATTTTTTTAAAAATAGAAAAAAATACATTTTAATAATTCTTCTATGTTAATCATGTTATCTCCCTGATTCTAAATTATAATGGCCTACAGGCATTCAAGCCCTTTCCTAGGTAGGCCATTTTCTTTCAAGTCTCAACTAGTCACTCCCTTCCAGACACTGCAAAGGTCACTTGGATTTGTATCAATTGCATCTGTAACCTATTTGGTTTTCAACACTTCATGCTCATACTAATCTCCATGCCAAATACATCTAGCCATCTAGCACAATTCAAACATCGTATTGTTTCTGGAACTTTCCTTATTGGCAGATTTGTTTGATTTCTTTATTTACTGTCACCAATGTACTTTTATAAGATATATTTTAGAGTTTCCTTATCATATATGTATTTCTCTATATATATTCATATGTGTATAGAGTTTTTAAAGACACCTTTTCAGTATCATAATCAGACATTTAGCAACAACACTATGGTCATCATCATCCTGTTAATCGTCGAATTTCTTGAGCGGTCTCAGTAATGGCTCCATTTATCCTGGCCCTGAGATTTTAGAAGCCTCTCCTTACTTGTCCTTCCCAACGATGCTGCATTGGAGGCTCTTTCAGGGTCAGGGGAATGAGACCCAACATCGTTACTGGATTTGGCATATGAATACACCCTGGGGAGTTTATGAGGCTCTCCCATGTGGGCAAGAAACTCTCCGTAGCTATAAAGGTTCTCCCAGAGGGAGAACTAGGCTATAAGATGTTGCTTCGCAGTCGCGCGCTTCCAGGAGCATGTTTTTTTTTTTTTTAATTTTCATTTATATTTTTAATAAAAATTTTATTTTATTAAATCACCATGTGGAAGATTACAATGCTTGCTTTCAGGCTTAAGTCTCAGTTATACAATGCTGAAACAACCATCCCTTGACCAGTGCCCATATACCACCACCAAAAAAAAAGAAAAAGAAAAACCCACATAGTACACCTCCCATCCCGCCCCCCAGCCCCCGCCTTGTAACTGATAAGTTTCACTTTACTTTCTGTTTACTTTGGTTACATTCAATATTTCAACACAAGCCTCACTATTATTGTTAGAAGGACCCCACTAGAGTCAGACCTATTGTGAAGAAAAATGAGGTCCGCGGCCGCGCGGTTTTGGATTTCTGTAGTTTAACAACTAAGTCCAGGGAGAGTTCTTCCAGATATTGGATCATTGCAAGCTTGAAAACCCCATCTGTGGCCGTCATAATATGCTGGACACCACGCCCTTCATCCCCGGAGAGAAAGAGGTGAGAGAGAGAAATACCTTTCCCCTCCTGGGCGGGCACGGGGCCGCGGCTTAGTTCTCAGGCTGGAGACACTCTGCGAGGAGTTGCCCATGCCATGCCGAAAGAGGTTTTGCTGGGTCTGGATTCACGCTGTGCAGCTGCGGAGAGCTCCAGGAGCATGGCTTTAAGTCTCTGGCTGTGGGCCGTTGGTGGGATTACATGGCGCCGGGGGCAGTCCCTGGGTGTGACCACCTAGCTACTGGAAAATGGGAATTCTGGGCGGAAGAGGCTGAGCAAGCTTGGAGGTCTCAGCCCTGGGTCCCACACACCTGGTTCCTCTGCCAGTACCTTCATGCAGGAGGCTCCTCCGAAGGTGTGGCGAGGGGCCTTGAGCATGGCTGTGGCTAGGCTCCACAGCACTTTGGCTGCGGGAACGCTGCTTGGGGTGGGGAGAGAAGCTGGAGTCCACCCCCTCCGAGGGGCCTCAGGGAAGACAGCCAGGTGCGAGGGCAAGAGACTCTGTGTTGCTCTCTTCCGGGAGCTTGGTTTTAAGTAAACCAATGGTTAAAAGTACACCACTGTACTTTTACAAGGTATATTTTAGAGTTTATCATATGTGTATCTCTCTGTATATTCATATGTGTATAGTTTTTAAAGACTCCTTTTCAGCATCATTATCAGATATTTAGCAACAACAGCATGGTACACTAACCAAAATCTTTAAGGAAATCTTTCAGTACCACCAAATGCTAGTCACGCTGACTCCTTCATAAAGGTGATTGAAAATTGAATCTGTGTAGCTAACATGTAGTGGGATAGTGGGCCAGAAGGACAAAGGAAAAAGTATTTTTAAAAATGTCAAAATTATTTTTAAGGTGGCTGGAGCAATAGTACAGCAGGTAGGGTGTTTGCCTTGCACGTGGCCAACCCGGGTTGGATTCCCAGCATCCCATATGGTCCCCTGAGCACCGCCAGGAGTAATTCCTGAGTGCAAAGACAGGACTAACCTTTGAGCATAGCTGAGTGTGACTCAAAAAGCAAAAAAAAATTATTTTTAAAATATCAAACTGTTGAATTATACATTTTGAGATAAAATAATTGTTATGATTAATATAAATATGCATCATCAAGGCTTGCCAATCTATATATTATGTAACAGATAATAGACAATAATGTCATATGCGGTGAGTTCGTGTTCTTTGAACTTGAGTAATGTCAGCTCCTCTGAGTGCTTCCTATGTTTTGGTTCGGGCTTGGATCATCAGCAGAAACATCTGGCAGCGGCCTGCTGCTTATATTTCTGGAAAATGATTTCTTTCAGGATGCTCAGAAACAAGAGTAGCTGGAGAGACAAGTAATTTTTTCTACAAGCTCAGGGACAGAGTTACAATGGCAAGTCCAAGGCTAAAGGATGGTTGTAACTTCACCTGACTCACAATCTTAAAGAAATGTGGGAACCTTAGATTTATTACAGCTTCCCAGTGTGGCAGAGGTGTGGCTATAAATGCTGAATGTTGTGCTCTATACATCACACTTGTTCCAATGTTATATCCTAAATCACATAAAGTTCCAGATTATTCCCTTGCCTTCTGATAGACAAGATCCCACCTTTGGGTCCCAGGAAAGTGTACCCCTATAACATTTCTCTAAAACTTGTGTTTTATTTAGTCTTTTAATTGAACTTCTATCATGCTACCTATATAACATAGATTTTCTGATCTTTATTTCACTCAATTATAACCACTCAAAATTTAAAATGTCCTCAAAATATTATAGCTATATCCAACTAGTCTGGGTATTTATCATTTAATAATGACAGATGAGCTTATTGACCTTGTTCAATTCAGTTGAAGAAACTTCTCTGCCTTTGAGAGAAGTAAATGGAATTAATCTTTATCATTTCTCCAAGTTGGATGATCCTAATACCTGGTAGGTTTATATATTTAATTTCAGTCATTTAACTTTCAGAGCACACCGAGGATTGAGTCTATACCCAGGCCAATTAGTAGAAATCCACAGGGGAGAGTCCTCTTTAGTAGGGGCAAGCTCATTTTGACATTTTGTAGGTCACACATTTAATTTTTTTTTCAGTAGAATGATTTTGTGAACTTTAATATCCCGAATCCTATTTAAATCAGGTTGGGAAGCTAGAAGGAGTATTACCCAGACATATGTAAATCACTGAACTCTAGGCCCCTGTGTGCCTTGTATTTCCCAAAGGAAAGATGCTTTTCCCTTCTCCTGAAGTACTGGAAGATAGTTTCTAAGAATTATTTAGCTGTTCTAAGCCTTGAATTCAGAAAAGCACACATGGATCTTACCTTGTGGTTTTGTTTCTGAATAAGCACTGTTTATAGTTGAAATAACTTCTTTTTTAGGTCATTATTATTCAGTGTTACAAATATTGTGTATTACTGAGTGAAGTGTTGTATAAATGCAACTTTAGCTAACTTGTTAGATGGTAATATTCTGTCTTTAAACAGTTTCTAATGTCCTGACTACTAACTGAGACAATTTTGTTAAAATAATTAGCATTATGTGTGGACTGTATATATCTTTATTTAATTTTGGTAAAATTTATTGAAGGATAAACCCTTAGTATTAGTATGGTAGGCTGAATTGAATCTTTAAATAAAATAATAAAAAATTATTTTTAAGCCTTTGAAATTTTATTGTAGTTATTGTTACTACTATACCCACTCTATCTTTCTTATTGTTTTGCATTTTTAAAGTTTTTATATACTTTTATTTTCATATATCTGAAAATGCAATTGCATCTTCATAAACAAGGCAGCATTGTTGGCTGATGATTGCTATTCCAGCCTGACAACCACTGCCATCTAGTAGATGAGGAGGTATTTCATGTCTACTTGATAAATTACTTTCATAGTTGAATTAAATCTACTCTTTTTATTTCATTTCTATTCATCCGTTTGGGCATTGCTATTCTTTTCTTTGTTAGATACCTATTTTTATATAACTTAAAAATTAATATTACATAAAACTTTAATGTTGATAATTTAGCTATATTTATGTTATTTTTGTCTCTAGAGATTAATATACAATGTGTTTTACATCTATCACTAATTTTTGCATAATATTTTACTATTTCACACACTGACATTATTCTTTTGTTGATTATAAAATTCTTATTGTCTAACATGATTGTACATATTATATACTTTCTATAATAAAGTATATAAAGTAAATATTTAAAATATTTAGTGTATACACAAATTCATCTTATAAATAATATAGAGCACTTATAAATTGATTTGAAAGTAATATAGAGCACCTACTTAATTGGTGATATATACATCAACATTATAACAAATAGTATGATATAATGTACTGTTGCACTGTTGTTGTCCCGTTGCTCATCTATTTGCTCGAGCGGGCACCAGTAGTGTCTTCATTGTGAGACTTGTTACTGTTTTTGGCATATCAAATATGCCACGGGTAGCTTGCCAGGCTCTGCCATGCGGGCAGGATACTTTCCATAGCTTGCCAGGCTCTCTGAGAGGAATGGAGGAATTGAACCCAGGCCGGCTGCATGCAAGGCCAACGCCCTACCTGCTGTGCTATCACTCCGATCCTAGTAGAGGACATGCTAGGCAAGTACGAGGCCCTGAGGTTGATACCTGGAACCACATTAAAATCCCTAGAACTTCTTCATGTTGCTGCATTTTAATTTTGTAAGGGCTTGGGAAATTACTCACAATGTTGGGCTGTATTTCTTGCATGTCTTGCTTCAATTACCAACATCGCCTGGTCTCTGAAGCACACCAAGCGCAGCAGAATATTCCCAGGTAGGTATCCACCCAGGATATACAGTAAAGGCAGAAAAAGAAGGCTACTGTTTGAAAACATTGGAAGATAAGATCATTTGGTAGCATCAAATTAAGCACATCTTATTACTTTGTAAATAAAATAATAAAATTGTAAACTTTAATGACAGGCAAATTCTATGTTTAGATGTCACTGTCACTATCATCCCGTTGCTCACCGATTTGCTTGAGCGGGTACCAGTAACGTCTCCATTGTGAGACTTATTGTTACTGTTTTTGGAATAACGAATACACCACGGGTAGCTTGGCAGGCTCTGCTGTGTGGGCAGGACACTCTCGGTAGCTTGCTGGGCTCTCTGAGAGGGACAGAGGAGTCAAACCCGGGTCGACTCTGTGCAAGGCAAAAACCCTACCCGCTGTGCTATCACTCCAGTCCAAGATAAAGTTGTACACCTGAAATTTATGTAATCTTTAAGCCAATGTTATCTCAAGGAAAAAAGGAAATAAAAGTTCCCAGGTGTGGGAGGTAAAAGCTATAACACCCTCAAGATGCTCATGAGTTAACTGTGATTTACTGACATGGAGAAAACTGGCTCTGCAGGCATAATAGTTGAAAGACAAATTAAGACAAGCCTTATACATTCCCTGAGCAGACAAAGCCAGTTTGGTCATACAAAACTAGCTTAATTTAGCTTAAATTTTCCATATTAATTGAAACTTGATCAATTCTTAATTATGCTTCTGGAAATCATAAGAAATACATAATTGGTTTCCCAAAATTAACATAAGGCATTTCACCATTTTCTTCTGATTTAAGAAAGCTTAGTATTATAACCAGTACTTTGAGGAATAAGTAATAAGAATAAGTATATAAAATGTTATATAACTATATCCCAGTCTCATTCTCACTCATATCTCACTCAAATTTTGGTTTGACTGCCCCAGTGAACAAACTTTCTTTCTGGTGTTCACAAGGAACTTCTGCTAATTCCTACTTCAGTGATTCATTGTTTTTTTTCTTCCAAGATGTAATTTTGACATAATTAAAAATTGTTTTTGGTGGAGATTTTCCACATCCTGTGCATCCTGTGGTTCTAGATGATAACTTCTAGTTTTGTGCATGGAGTTTTTCCCTTTAGTGCTCAGGTACCATGCCATACCAGGGACTCAGTCAGGGTCAGTCACATTATTAGATAATAATGAAAGTTGTTAGTCACATTATTAGATAATAATAAAGTGACCTGTAGAAGCTTATAAAGAAAAGATTATCTCCAGCAGACTTCAGAAAATAGCTCAGTTCTGCCAACAACCTGATTTTATCCCTAGGAGACACACACTGAATAAAGTTCTAAACTATAAGTGGTAAAATAAATATCCCTCTTTTTTTTTCTTTTTGCACGGGGACTCCTAAGCCATGGATAGTGGACCCAGAGGCCCATCTTCAGTAAACTGGGCCAGATGGTTCAATGCAGTGTTACAATGGCTCAGGCACAGTACTGGTGGGCCCCCCAGGGCCACCTGGTGGTTCTGGTGGGGCAGAAAAGTATGTAGAATTGTGGAGTGAATTTAGGGTTTGCATATGCAAGGCATGCACCCTGGGGCTGTCTCCCTGGCCTCTAAAATACATTTCAAGACATTATGTCTGTGGTAATTCATTACAGCAGGAATAGAAAATGAATGCACCAGTGATAGTGATACGTTGTTTTAGGAGTCTGTAGGAATAGTTAACAATGGTTTTCTAGAGTTCTCTATAAATAATAAGGAAGAGTCCTTAGGACTGAGGGTTATTCATCTATCAGGAATTTCCTGAGTAGCCTAACCACTCAGACTGAGATGGTTGAAGGACTGGAGAACTACTGTGCACCTTTAATCTTTAATATAAGTATAACCATTTCTAATGATGACACACTCTACTCTTAAGCATTTGTATGCAAAATACTTTAATGGGTTAGTATTGTTGGAAACTATAAAACCAAAGCTATAAAACCAAGCTATAAAACCAAGCTCCCGGAAGAGAACTAGACATCTGATAGTCTAGTTCTTTCTCTTGGAGAACCTGGCAAGCTACTGAAAGTTTACTTCCTGTAAGGGGAAGAGTCTGACAAGCTCCCAGTGGAGAATTCATACGACAAATACAGTAACAATGATGGGTCTCATTCTCCTGACCTTGTAGAGCCTCTAATGTGGCACTACAATTAGGAAGTTGGGAAGGACGAGTAAAGAGAGGCTGCTAAAATCTCAGAGCTAGGATGAATGGAGACCTTACTGGGCACACTCGAGCAAATTGATGGTCAACGGGATGACAGTGATACAATGTGACACAGTATTGTTGGAGAACAATTTTCCCCATTGGTGTCTGGACACATTGCACATCGGGTCCTGTCAGACGTGGGGAAAACTGTTCCCTCACATGTGGTGCCCAACATAGGGCTGAATAGGGAGAGTAATAAGCTCAGCAGTACAAAGGAGAGGCTCGTCCTCAGGGTGTCAGTTTTCATGGAGCAGCTCTCAACAGCAGGTTAGAAGGAGTATCAGATGTCTTCCACCCTGGGCCCACCCGAGGTGTCTGTCTGTCTACCTGGGGATGTATCAGAGGCCCCCTGTTGGGGTTGCTGCTTCCTAAAAAAAAACCTGAGGTAACCCAAACATGAAAGCTTGTAACTATCTCACCGTGATTCAATAAAATTTTTAAAAAAAGACCTGAGGCACTGGCGGAGGGCCTAAAGACTGTCAAAAATTTCAGGGAAATTCTTTCTCACCCCTCACCTGAGCCCTAATAGCCAGAAACTAGACTCGGGACCAGGTAGACTTGGTGATCCAGGAAGCTATCTTATACACATGTCCCCAGAAAGCCTCACCCTGAGATCAGCTAAGTTTCATGTCCCGAGGGTATGAGAGTATGAGATCTCTCACAGGTTGTTTAGAGTAAGAGAGTCCTTAGAGCTGGTAGCTCCATGGTTGCAGATAGAAGGAAAACGAGACAAGGAAAGATTGTCGAAGAGTTGAAAAAGCCCAGTATTCTCCCAGATAAGGTCAGGGGAACTCACCCATCCTAAATGTCACTGATTACCTTCATGGGTGCCCCACATTGGGTACCAGATGTCGGGGAACAGTCACGGGTTGCTCCCAGAGGGTGTTTTCCCCACATGCCTGTCATCCTTCACCCCATGCGCTATGGGGGGGAAACTGTTCTCCAACATAGTACTTTTCTGGAAAGTATATTTTGAAGAAGTTGAGAAAAATAGGTAACATGGCTTTCCGCAAGAATTCACAAAATTTTCATCATCAGAATCAGCATTTTGTAAGAACATAAAAATTAGAGTTTTTTTAGTGTTTTTTACTTAAAAAATAGAGATAAAACAAAAATTATATGAATATAGTTGAAAATATGTAGTATGTTTAACTAAGTATAGTAAAAAATTATAGTTGTTTCAATACTGAATTACTTTTTAGTAATTAATAACAGATATTTGCTCTTTCACGTTGAATATCACCTTTATTAAAATTTAAGTTAGGGTCTAGAAAAATAGTACAGTGAGTAGAATGCTTGCCTTGCACATAACTAACCCAGTGAGGTTACTAGCATCACATATATTCCCCAGAGCACTGCCAGGAGTGATCCTTGAGCACTACTGGGTATGACTCAAATAAAAACAATTTGATCATAAAAAACTTATAAGTTGAGTTAAAAATAAAGGTTAAGAAAATGTCAAAACTTAGTTTCCCAATGACTTCAGTATGTCTGCTGTACCCATAGGTCATTCTGGATTGCTTCTAGATTCCACTCTTTAGGGGCATTACATTTGCAGATTGCAGAAGTAGGTCACGATGGAAGTATTTTCTAATTCCTGAAGCAATTAGAATTAGAAAATGTTACAAATCAGGGCTCAATTTATTATATCCTTGATTGTCTAAATTTATAGTTAGGGAGAAATAATAAAACACAAATTAGGCTTGAAAGTGTCATTTGAATAGCTACCACATTGTGATTAGTTCCAAAAAATGGAAATATTATTTAAATATTCTAAAACCTATTATCCAGTATAGCCAGACCATCAATATTTTCTTCCACACTCCCCAATCCAGAATTAGAAACAGGCACACAGAAACAGCTACTGAGAAATGTTGATCACCTGTTTATTGACCCCTTATCTCTTTTCTACTCTGCTGTGCCTCCTTGGGCTAAGGCCTCAGTCTCCACTCTCGCTTAATCAGCCATATCTGATGGAGCAGTGCTTATATCAGCAGCGAATTCATTGCTTTCTGTTTTGCTGTAAGTCAAATTTCTTCTAGATTGGAGATTGAAATGCCACCTGCAAATGGCTACTGATTGAGTATCCCTGAAACTAACTCCTAAGAATGTTGTTTTGACCATAACTCTCATAACTCTGAGCTCATACCTTGTGTCCATTCATATTACAAAATCCATGTTATCCCAACGATTCTCAATTGCATCATCTAGTAAAGTTGTGTTTTTTTTAAAAAAAAACTCGGTGCAGAGAAATGCTATGAAAGAGGAAGAAATTGAAGACCCAGAACCATATTCTTTATCTCCTGGGTTATTCAAGATTTAATTCTTGAGAAAAGCTATGTAAATCAAGATTATTTGAATGGCATGATTTCATAAACGCTACTATAATTGCAGCTCAGAAGTCAATATCACTATCAACTAAAAACTACTGTGCATAGTTTAAGTATGAATCTCACTAAAATCAGAACTTTGGGGGCCAGAGAGTTATTACGGTGAGTAGGGCCCTTGCCTTGCATGATATTTGGGTTTCAACACCAGGCATCCCATATGGTCCCCTGAGAACTGCCAGGAGTGATTCGTGAGTGCAGAGCCAGGAGTAACCTCTAAGCATTTCCAGGTTTGTTCAAAAACAAAACCAAAATAACAACAACAATGAAAAGGTTTGAAATCAGAATCTGTGTCTGCATTTGTTTCCACTGACAGTTGTAAGAATATAGGAAAGACATCCAGAGCAAAGAAAAAAAGGATGCCCTGAGTCAGGGGTGTGGGTTCATGAGCGTGAGGTGCACCAGCTACAAACGCATTCTTGCATGTGTTGGAGGCGGGAGAAATCCAGGAATGATTCATACATGCTTCTTTTTTTCTTTGACTTTTTATTCTGTCCTTATTTTTCATCTTGTCATTCTGCTTCTTCAAGGCATCAGACAGAAGAAATTTTTAGGATTTATCTCTTAGAAGTAATGAAAGGAAAATAAATTTTCCTAAAGTGTAGAGATACAGTCTCCTTTATTTCATTTCACTGCTAGTGACAAATGCACTGAAATTTAGAGCTAGATTTCAACCAAGTCCTTTCCATGTTTGGCAATGTGACCTTCCTTGTATTTTTTTTATTTACTTTTTAATCCTCTTTGGATCTCATTTAAATTTATCTGGAATCACAAGACTTTACTTGCAGATTAAAGAATTGCATGAATTCGTGATGTGAATGTCTCTAAAAATTTGACCACTAATGTCAACTTTCAACAACAGCTTTTCTTGTGAGATTTGTCTGGTGTTATTGGTTTATTACTGGAGCCATTTTATCCTGTAACCTCTCTGTTCAACTTTGTTCTTGTATTACAAATGTCATAAAAGGTCATTATTTAATACTTTATGAAATAAATGAGTGAACGTGCAAAGAGGACAAAGACCACTCAGAACTCTAATTTTCCTAAAGGAAATTTAAGAGAATGCTGCATAGCTGCACTTCTGATTGGTCCCAGTTACCTTTTGTCTTTCTTTCATAGCTGTTCAATATTAACCTTAAGTATTTTAGCCTTCATCAGTGAATTACCCTTTTTCCTCCCCCCCAGAGAAGCTTACAGTGGTCTTAAGAGCACCCCCCAAATCCCTGAGTTAATCTTTAACCTTTCCTTTGGGCTTCACCTCTTATTGTTAACTACTAAATCCTCCAAGTCAGGCTTGGTTAGTTATGAAGTGAAACCTACTGGTGACTCTGGATTTTGTATTTGCAGTGAATTACTTGCTTTTCTATTTCTTCTATAACATTTTCATATTTTACTGTAGAGCAATGTTTTTTGTTAAACAAAGAAAGATCCTTAATGCCATGCTCCTAATTTGGGAGCTGATTGACTCTGAAATGTATCTACTCCTGGGTATCCATCATGGTTACTTGACTAGACTTTGGTTGCCATAGTTTCTAACACCCCCCGAAAGTAGGGTTCCACTGTGGTACTTGTAGCAAGTGGCAAAACTACTCCAGAATTGAAATGGAACAGTCTAGAAAGCATAAAAGTACAGTCTTGATACAAGCTGTTATGACTTAAGAGACAGGACTTTCATGGGGATGGAAAAGCTAAATTGGCCTAATACTTTGTCTGGGGTTTAGTAAAAGACCTACTTGCCCTCATAGCCCAAAGTTTTGGGATCTGTATCTTTTACTGTATATATCCAAATAACTGCAAATATTAAGTAGCAAGGAAAAGAGAAAATCAGTATAGATGCCCCTGGGAGACAGAATGTCTCCTGAGTTAATCTCCCCAAGAGAAATGCCTCTGTCAAAACACTTTACCTCTGTAAATGATCAATCACACCAATTTGCAGTCCTATACCACAAAGTCCCTCAGATGTTCTATAAGTATGCAAACAACTCTGCATCAAATAGACCGTTTTGTCTGTGAGTCCTCTTTCTCTTTGTTCTTCTGCCGGAGAGGCCTGAGGAGATAGGTTTTGGCCATCAGACACATTGCACACTTGAACTCACATGTATCAGATCACAGCAGGCCTTGATCACTATTCCCACTTCAGAGATATTGACAAATAAAATGAACAAAAGAATTATGCACACTATTCATGCACTAATAGTATCTTGGGACCTTATTTCTCCTATTATATGCTATTTCCATCATCCTTTTGCCATACCTTAACAGAAAGTATAGAAAGCTTAGGAAAAAAGAAAGAAAGAATCCTAGGGTGTATTTCCTATGGAACATGAGATAGAATGGTGACAGAGAAGCAGAAAAGCATGTATGTGATCTAGCAATTTGAACAAGTGGTGTTAAGGAAGGATAAAATAACATTATAGCAAACAGTTGTGAGAAAAAGGATAAACACAAGGATAATGGTACCGTGTCAATTCTATGAATCTTATATCTTTGACTGAGGTTCTGAATTTGTTTTGTTTTGGGATCACCCCCAGTGCTGCTCAGGACTTGCTCCTGGCTCTGTGCTCAGGAATCACTCCTGCCAGGGCTTAGAGAGACCATATGGGATGTCGGGAATTGAACTCAGGTTGGCAGTATGCAAGGCAAGAACCCTACCACCTGTACTATCACTCTAGCCCCAGACCTAATTTTATTCTTGCCAGAATGCTAAGGGTTCTAATGCATATGTTCAAATGGTTTAGCCACCAGTAGTGGTATCATCACCACTTATAATTACCTAGTAGGAATCTAAAGTGTATTTGATTGCTTCCAAATATAGAATTTAATTCAAATAGCAGAGGTCCATTTCATACTTATTTTTCTCAATGCTTAGCAAAAATCAGTTTCTCTGTAATTTCTGCCTGCTCACTTTGTATAGTTCTGCTTCCTAATATTCAAAAGCCTTTGCAAAGTTGTGTAGAATCTGAGCTTTGGTTTCTTGATGTATACCATTGTTATAATATCTAAATCATTCAGTTATGGTGAGAAATAAATAAAATCAATCTATTTAAAATAAATAAGAACTCTGGGTCCTCCCATAGTCTACCATGATTTTCAATTTTCTCATCAATCCTATCAAAACTGTTTAATACCCCACTTGCTCAATTTTTACCTCTTATATACATAGGACTCTGTTTTAGAAAATAAAGGGATGCAAATTTTTCTTGCTTTAAAGATTATCATTGCCTATTGTTAAGTTAAAGATAAGCAAGATTCTTTGTTCCCTTATGATTGGTATCCAAGAAATCTACTAAAGCTTCAAAATCATTTGATATGCTACCAGTGTTTCCAGGGAAACTGTGTGGAATATATTGCAAAATACATAAATTTACTTTTATGTTATTATATCCAAAGTATATCTAAAATGCACATATATAATTATAGACTTTTAAAATATCTTTTAACTTGTTTCTGTTTAATATAAATATAAAGCAATGTGTCTAACAAATTAGGATTATATTACACAAAGGTATAGACATACTTTGAAAGTTCTTTGAAGTTCAAAGCATATACTTTATAATTTTCACGTCTGGGTAGAATTATAGTAATTACTTATCATTGATGGTAACTTTCTGTCTGATTTTGAGATATATTGAATATTCTTGTGTATATGATGCTCTGCACTTAGCAGAGTATTCCCTTAGAGTAAATTTCTTTATTTGGAACTGATACAGGAAGGTAGATTAGGAAGGACCTCCCATGGCAATGGAGTTCCTGGGGAGTAGTAAAACCATCTAGTCCTAAGGCCCTCAGGACCCATGTGTGCTATAGCAACTAAGTCCTTATAAAACCTTTACCTGGAGCTGGCTCAGACCAGAGAAGGCTGGGCTCACCCTCTAAGCAAAGATCCAGCAGGAACAAAAGTCAAGAAAAGGAGTTTCAAGCAGTGAAGAATCCTGGCCAGCAGGCACCACACACCAGAGAATGCTCTGGACCCCAAACCCAAACCAAACCGATAACACTGGGGTGTCCCAGACGGAGAAGGTGCAGTCTCCCCGCCTTCTCCAGATGGAATCCCGACGACACTGAGCTTCTACTAACATGGCTCCGGTATGTGGGGACCAGGACTATTTCTCCAAACCTTTCCTGATATAAAAAAAAATAATGCTCAGAAACAACTTCTCCGCCCCTGTACAGCCATGATCCCAGAGGCACACAAACCAATCTCTGAATGAAGCAGCTGCTGGCAGATATAGTCCTAGACTGTGAACTAAGGTACGGCCCCGTCCAGCCTTGGGAGGGGAAGGGATTTTTGTCTCTCGGACTTTTCCCCTTTGCGGCAGCATGGCAAATGCCACCTTTCAGAGCAATTGGACAGAGAGGTAGGAATTGGCAGTGATGGGGCATGTGGGAAATCTTGAGAGGGGATGGGGGAGGGCAAAACCAGCCCTGCTCCCTACCCAAATGAGAGCCCAAGTGGCCGCCCAGGAACAGCTCCTCGCTCCTAACAGCCATGATTCCAGAGGCACACAAACCAACACAAACCAATCTCGGAACGCAGCAGCTGCTGGCAGAAATACTTCTGGACTTAATTACTAAAATACCAGAATTCCAAAACCACACGGTCACTTTCAGGGCCCTGCGACATCATATGCTCTTCATTATCAGCAATAGAAAACAAATGATCTAATGGTGACTTTTCAGCAGGTCTGATTGTTGGGGGGAAATTCCAAATAATAATAGTGGGTTTTCTGTTGAAAACTGAATGTAATCAAAGTAGAGAGCAAGTAAAATGAAACTCATCTGCCACACAGGCAAGGTGGGGGGTGGGAGGGGGAGTATACTGGGGTTCTTGGTAGTGGAACATGTGCACTGGTGAAGGGATAGGTGTTTGATCATTGTATGACTGAGACTTAATCCTGAAAGCTTTGTAACTGTTCTCACGGTGATTCAATTAAAAAAGAAAAAAAGGGGGAAAAAGGCGTTTCAAAGAAGACCATTCTTACTCTACCTTACTCAGAAACCACTCTAGAAATGAACTTTTATCTCACTAGAAGCCCCACGTGGGACAGCTTGTGAAAAACTCAATAAAAGCCATCTTGAACAAAGTAAGCACATGCATATGCTGCCCAAATCCATGTGCATCTTGTGCCCATGTGGCCAAGCACATGTGGTCCCTGAGCACTTGTGCCACCTGCATCTACTTTCTTGAGATATGTACTGGGGCTCTCTCTTTGTCTCTGGAGAAACCTACATTCTCTCCTGCACATATTACTCTCTCTTCCTTCTCTCTCCCTCATTCCCCTTCCTAAAAGCCTCCAAACAAAATCTGCTTTTTACTTCACTGCTCAGCTACTCCTAAAATTCTTTTCTGTGAGGACAAAGACCTGGAAATCCTGGGTAAGGCCTAGGACTGGCTTTTTTTCCCCGCAAAGAGCAATTCTTCACTCAAAACTGAGTCCATCTCTTGCCGAGAAATAAGATGGTGGGATTACCTCCTATGCTGAGAAACCAAGTTGTGACTGACAGTCACCTGGCTTTGCTGGTGGGTCTCTTGCCCACACCTCACAGGGGCTAATCCTCAGATTTCATCAGTCTTAGCCTTCCCAGACAGTCTGGGATGGCAGAGGTTGATCAGGAAAAAGTGATAATATCTCTCCTCTCAGCCTCACATAAGCCACCTGTGGGAGCCCACCTTCTTCAGAACTGGAAGGTCTAAATATCTGTGCTTTTCAGCTTACTCTTTTATGTTAACAAATTGAACACCAAGAAAAATCTATCAACAGGATGTATAAATGTACTCATTTCCTCAATAGTTTATGATTATTAAATGGAAATAAATTAGTATATGCCCAGACTAATAAACATAAGCTTTTGCAGTCACTGTCATGCTTATTTTGTTGCTATTGTTCTCTTGGTGTTGCATCCATTTTCCATTTCTTCCCAGTAGATATACTGTGATATAATTAAAATGTATTGCTTGTTTTATTATCAAAGAGTCCGATGCTGTCAATCTGTTTCTTGGCTATGCTCATTCTGATTATAATGTCTTTTTCTTTCACTCACACCTGTCAATTTCCTACCTATCCTTCAAGGTCTGTCATATAAACAAACTTAATTGCAGTTAATTTTTTTTCTGAAATATCTGTCATGATCTACCTCTTCATCCTTTGAATTTCTAATAACATTTGGGACATCTTATTTTGAATAAGTCATTTGCATTCTTGCTTAAGAAGGAAATATTATAGTGTAACTTCTTTGACTTTGAGGAATATGACTTTTTCATAGCTGCATTCTGGTAGCATTTAACACACTGAGAGAGACATAGTTGGTGCTAAAAGCAACTGTTAAAGAGAAGAGGTCAAATGTTAATGAAGTTCTACCATCTTAAGTAGCTTTACAAAGAACCATTTGTTTACCAAAAAGAATCTAATTATTAGACAAAGCATCATAGAAGGCATTTACAATTCCTCCTATGTGTATTATCCTTAGGGACTTTCAGAAAAGCACAGGCACATTTAATAATGCCCTTATGGAAATTTATATCCCAGAAAATAGATTTACACTTGAGTGGTTTCCCTGAGCTCACAAATATGACCACCCTCTTACTTTTTATAGTCACAGGGCATTTGTATTGAATGATCAAAGATGTTGTGGCACTCTGAAGTCAATAAATACTGCTTATGATAACAAAAAAATAAATACCTTGCATTGACATGGAATGCTGAATTTATAAAGTGATGTCATAAATATTATTAATCACTTTTAAATGCCAACTGAAAGGGCACAGAACTCTCGTTTTAAAAAATAAATAAGACATTGAGAAGCAAGACTTGGGCCTTAGCTCAAGTGAAAGAGCACAAACTAGGTTCTGAGTTCTGAATGGCCCCATAAATGTCTGCTCTACAGGTACCACTAGTGGCTATTTAAAAGTGGCTATTAAAAATGGAAAAGATCAACAAAGTTTCCATTTCTTACTAAAAGAAAGAGGAAACCTCAGTTTCCCCGTACCAGTGATAGAGGAAGCCACTGCTTCCTCTAGCCAGGTGTTTCAACTCTTCCCCCATCAACCTGACACACATTTCATCCTCACAGTTTTGACTCTGTTCCTGGAGTTTCCCAGGCCCATAAAATTCTGCTTTGTAGCCTAGGCTGACCAAGAGAGGGGGATATAATGCCCAGAGATACTTAGACCAGTGAGACATCTTTGTGACTTTCCAGCATCTTTTGTGAACACTTGCCAGCTGATAAGACATGTAAGGAGCCTTTAAAAGGGTCTACCCCAAACTCCCTTTTAAAGTTAGTCCTATACTAAATTCCTCCCCACTGGGAGAATTCCTTTTTGTTTCTCTTCTACTTTCCATAAAACTTCTTTACTTTCAAACTCTGAGTCTGAGCATCTTTATCACTCATTATTTTCATTCTTGAAATTAAACCGGGAATTGTGAATAAACACAGAGAACCAGCACTGTTCCTGCATCAATTTGCATCAATTGCATCACTATGGAAGGTAGTTCTGAGTAAAGTGTTCTTAGAGGATTACTAGTATATATGACCCACTCACCACTACTCAATGACCACAAGGACCTGTAGTATCTCAAACATTACATTTAACACTAATTAAAGTTCTGACCCTGAGCCCTTCAGTTTTGCTTCTTTCTTATCCTTTACCCAAGCTAAAAATTTGAGTGTGACCAAAGAGTTGTCAGACATCCTCAACAAACAATAATTTATATTCATTCATGAAAGTCAAAAATGGGGATTAGGGCTAATCCAGCCCTAAAATATACCTTTCAAGTTAATCTCCCAAACCAAAGCTGTTTCTGTAGTCTTAACTGACATAGTGTTTTTTTTAAAAGTCCAAAGAGGATTTGGGGATTCACAGATAGGACTCAGATCTGGGTAGCACCTAAATTCCAGTTCAGTCCTGGTGTTTGATGGTTTGCTATTTTTAGTTAGGCGCCATTGGGACCTGCCTTGACCAAGGGATTACCATCAGATCAATACTGCACATCTCAGCATGTCACACTGCAGCTTCTAGAATGGGGAAAGAAGGAGGCAATGAGTATGTTTTAAGTGTCAGGGTAAAGAAGCAGATATGAAAAAATGGAAAAGAGGGGTGTAATTCGTGGAACCAGAAAGTATTCTGACCTTTGAAGCAGTAGACAAACTTTTCCAACCTTCACATCAAGATGTACTGTGGTTATAATTAGGAAAGAATGATATATAGGTTATATAATTAGGAGAAATTGAATGAAGTAGTGAACATCATATGCCTTCTGCTTCTCTGCAACTCAAGTAGATATGCTTTAAAAAACATAGTGAGGCAACTGTTTACATCTTACTCCGGGAACCGAGTGCAGAATTTGAATTTATTTATACATTTTACTCATCGTAAAATTGCATAACATTTTAAAGAAGAAGAAGAATATCCAAAGAATAGTTTATATAGTCAGCTTATAAATTGTTTACTGGTATGCCTTGATTTTTTTCTTTTAAACTTAAAGATCACTTTTGGTGATACAGACTTATCATGGGCAAGGTTGGGCAAGGTTAGACAAGCGAAGCTTCCTGGGGGTGGGAAAAAAATCATTTCACTTATATAGATATTCATGAAGCGCCTAATATTTATGACTATGGAATATAGTTGCCATACAGTTATGGAAGTAAAATGAATTTTTTTTAAAAAAGTAAGGCTTAAATTTCATCATTGAACTTATGCCCTTTGTAGCCTTAAAAGTGCACTGTAAATTGTAAATGTTGAAATTTTTATTCATCTTCAGGCAATTATTGTCTATAACCATGTATTTGTATTTTGTGTTGTAACAGTCTCCACACCTAGAGCTATGACCTTTCACTGTGATAGAGAGGCACTCCAGAGAATCTAATCATTGCAGAAAAAGATGTGAACTCTTAAAATGTGTTCCAGTCTCACATTCATGCCAAATCATCTGTGGAAGTCAGTCTTAGAGATTTCCTAACTCTTAAAAAGAATTAAGTGCTGTACTGTGAAATGTCTGGGTTTGATGAATTGAGACTCTTTAAAGGATTTAGTTTTTATTATTTTATTTGTAATTTCTACAGTATCAGGGATCAAATCAGGGACTTACAGATGTAAGGCATGAATTCTACCACTAAATCACATCTCCGTTCCTTTTTGAAGGTTTTAAATTTAATGTGTGACTAAAGAAAAGCCATAGGTACTTTTATATTCATTGTAGCACTATTTATAATATCCAGAATCCGAAAACAAGTCAAGTGCCGAGAACAGATGACTGGATAAAGAAACTTAGGTATCTCTACAAGGTGAAATACTATGAAGTTGTTAGAAAAAAAAGAAGTCATGAAATGTGCTTATAAATGGATGGATATGGAGAATATCATGCTGAGTGAAATGAGTCAGAAGGAGAGGGACAGGCATAGAATGATTGCACTCATTTGTGGGATATAAAAAACATAGTCTGAGACTATTACCCGAGGGCAATAGAAACAAGGGACAGGAGAACTAGTAAACAATTTGAAGTTTGCCACTAGTGTTTGTGTCTGGGAGGAGAGGGCTATTAGGATAGAAAAAGGACCACTATGATAGTTGGAAATGATCTCTATGGACAAGAATTGAGTGCTGAAAGTAGGTAAGGGGATATACATGAAAACCTTTCAGAACCTATATTATAAACATAATGCCCCAAAGTGTGTGTGTGTGTATGTGTGTGTATGTGTGTGTGAGATAGATGGATAGAACGATAGAACGATAGAACGATAGATAGATAGATAGATAGATAGATAGATAGATAGATAGATAGATAGATAGATAGATAGAAAGACAGATAGAGAGAGAAGGCAGACAAGTGGGGGAATGGAGGGAGGGAAACTGGGGATATTGGTGTGAGAAATGTACACTGGTGTAACTGTGTATCTTGCAGCAGTAATTCAGTTTTAAAAAGTGGGGGGTGGTGGAGGGGGTTGGAGCAATAGCACAGCGGGTAGGGCATTTGCCTTGCACGCAGCCGATCCGAGTTTGATTCCCAGCATCCCATAAGATCTCCTGAGCACTGCCAGGAGTAATTGCTGAGTGCAGAGCCAGGAGTAAATCCTGTGCATCACCAGGTGTGACCCCCAAAAAAATGGGGAGGTGGATTAATGTGTATAGTTTAATAACAACAGTTGATTTGACTCCTATGTTTCTATGCTCATTACTTGTATTATATAACTTAATATTTTCAAAAGTCCTATGTGATACTGTGATTTTATCCATTTTATTGATGAAGACATTAGGACTTAAGAGTAAGTAATTTGTCCTCGATTCCACTAATTTTCTTTATCTTCCTACCTGTCCTCCAATTTTTATTGACGCATGATGCTTCACAATACTATTAATGTTCAAGTGTCATGCATACGGTGTTCCAGCATTACACACAGCATCAGTGTGTCAGCTTCTATTCACCAATGTCTCATAGTCTCCTCCCCTCCACCCCTTACCATCACCACCTCTTATTAAACTCAGTTCTGTTATTAGTTTTCTGAGTAGATAGTTGAGCTGAGAGCTAACTTCAAATTAGGGTTTAAATATTAAACTTACATTGCAGGCAATCAGAAGACTGAGGCTGATTTCTTGACTGATCCACCTGATCAATGGATCTGCCACTTTCCAGGGGTACTAAACTCTACCAGGACTCAGTCTGGAGTTTTCATAATCCCCTGGTATTTCAGCACCACTTGTCATCATAAGACTTACTTATATTAAATTTGAAGCAAGTGGTCATTTAATTTTAAAAAATACTGTATGCCAGCAATTCAACTTTTAAAAATAGATATTTGGCAAGAAGTAGGACACTGGTGTGATGTGAAAAAAAATTTATATTATTTCCTTAGGTTTTTCAGACATATTTTTTGTTAATTGATAAACCGAAGAGAAAAAAAAAGAAGGTAAATCGAACAAATAATGTTTTAAAAATATATACTGTTGGGGTATTTAATTACCAACGAGGGGTCATCTCTTAAAATTCAAATGTGCTGAGGTAAGATGACCAACAAGATTAATTGACAGGAAAGTCAGGTCTAGCAAAATAGTTATATAGCTGAACTCTCAAATTGTTCAATTCTGGGTACAAATTCAGCTCTCTCACAATTTAATCTTGATGTAGAAAGAGGATAGATGAAACATTTAAAACAGTACCAAAAACAAAGCCATAGTCCTAGTACTGGTTAGCTATGTACCATCTGTAATTGTTAAAGATTTCTCAAACATTAGTAAACAATTCAGCTCAAACTCAAAGAGAAAACAAAAATGATCGGCCGTGTTTTAATCATGGTGAAGTCAAAACTAAGCTTTTTTCCCATTGTGGTCAGCGTTCTCTCTTTTTCGTTTGCTTCAGTCTTAAATACATTCTCTGAATTGGGTGAAAAAATGCACCAAGCTATTTGGTTTTAAAGTTAGAACTGAAAGTCTTATTTCTTAATTTTTTGAGTTACCAGCGTCAGTCATGATAGACTCAGTTTGTTTGACCTGTGTTATCTCCCCAGTTTGCGACCAATCATTCCAGTAAAGAGGATACTAGCTACGTGCCCTGCTTCCCCACAAATCATACCATGTCAGCAAAAGGGAAAGCAAAGAGACAATTGCTGTACTTTTAAGAGGGAGTTGATAAATGGTAGGCAAGCTAAACAGAAAAATTCCACACACGTTCATTCACCATTTCTTAAGCAAAAAAGGATAAAAAAAAAGTGCAAAACAGGATACTTCCCTCCCTGGGGAAGAATATACATTCTCCTGAATGGGAGGCTTGCCAGCCACCTGATCGATGGATCCGCCACTTTTCAGGCTGCGCTGAGCTTTGCTTTAGCTGCTGATTTGAGAAGTCTCTTCTTGCATAACAATTACACCTGGAACTCTGACTTGGAAGGACAAGGGTGAATTTTCTCCATCCTTTCTTAAAGATGCAATTGTTTCTGACAGCCAGTGTCATCTGTGGTGACAGATGTCACTTCAGACTTAAATCCATGGCAGACATTTGAGCTCAAGGAGACAGCTAGCCTTTGATGATGTTTTTTAACTCTTCCTTAGGAACCCCAGAACACGGAAATGCTTTTTAAAACACAGGACAGTTTTAGTTATATATGAAGTAGGCTAAAGGATTCAGCTGCAATGGCACACAGACCATGTACTTCCTCCAACACCAGCATTACATTACTCTATTTGTTCAGAAAAATAATATATTTGAACTTTGAGATATCATAATATACTACACACATTTTCTTAAATATGTCTACTCTGAAGAGTTAAGTGTTGAGTGATAGAAATAACTGTAAGGGGACAACCATTGGGCCTTGCCTGTTTGTCCTTGCTTCTTTGTGGCTGGCTCTATACAGTGCTGGACTGTCAGAGAAGCCTGATTCCTGTACCTGATTTATGAAGCCCACACCCATTTTAATGAATGAAGGTCTGAGTCCTGTGAAGGGACGTCTAGTTTCTGTCCCCAGTTTTCACCATTACCACTATCAGGCAAAGCCTGAATCCTGGTCCTGCATTTAACAAATCTGTATTAAAGCATCCTGAAATGTTGTGTATTATATATATCACCTTGTCATGTATGACTCTGCCCACTTCTCTCTGTATCCGCAAGTGCATATCATTCCCAGCTGGGAATGAGCCCTGTATCAATATGTCCTGAATCTCTGGTGCTGCTTGGCCTTTGGAGGTGATGCCACCTGGTAGACACAGCTGCTAAATAGACTTGGAATTATTTCTGTTGTTTTTATTTTTTCCCCTTGCTGGGGATTCCACAACAAGACAGGTAGTAGAAGTTAAATAAGTTCTTGATGAGTATAAATGGGTGATTGAATACTTGAATATGGGAGTATTAGATGAAGTTTAGTACCTGCATGATTTTATATGTGAGCACATTTGTGTGTATAAAATATCAAAGGAATTTGTAATTTTCACTTATTAGGAAATAGTTAATATGTCGAAAGTAAGGATTACTTGAGTACGAATTTTGAAGTTGCTTAAAAAAATTACTTAATTGTCTCAAATATCTTTTTTCTTCATGGTGTTTTCCAGTCCATTTATATATTATGTTACTTACCAAGTGCTCACTGAAAAATTACTCTTTCCCGTACAATTTTATATCCCATTTAAATACTGAATCTCACAAAGAGTAGGTTTCATCCTTCTACTAAGGCAGAAGGTTATATGATTTGCTATAACCAAGAATAGAAAATGGCAGAACAAAGATCCAAAGAGAGTTACTTTGATCCCAGGCCTAATGATGTTCCTACTGGAATATGATGTTTTAAAGAAATGGATATAAGATTGACTGTTCCCTCTCACCTTCAGCAACTCATTTCTATCTAGTGAACTTGCTGTCTGACATGGTATTTACTGAGCTTACCTGGTGCACAGTTAGAAAACAAGAGCAACAAGGCATAATGTCTTCCATGATTATGATTGATGATAAAGCATAGTATAGACTTTGCTGTTGAGTGCTTATTTATTCTTTACAGACATGTTAATAAAATAGAAATGGAACACTAATGTTCACAGAAGGATAATTCTCTTTGGACCTTGAGACCTCTGATTCACAATTTCTTAATGAGTGTTCTATTCGAGATGCAACTTTTGCAACTTTTGATTTTGATCAGCTTTCCAAAAGTAAGAAAACATATTATGAGAACAAGAAGCTTTCTCTGTCTATACATCTTATTTAGACTGTATTGCTTTGGGTGTTTGACCTCTTAATAAAGGCTATAAATAAAAATAATATATTTGTACTTTGAGTTATTATTATAATATACTATACACATTTTCTTAAATATATCTGCTTTGAAGAGTTAAGTGATGAATGATAGAAATAACTCTGATAGTGCCATGAACAGATAACTCTAATTCATTCACTTGTTCAAGTAATTTTCTTCTCATAAGATAAAAAATATGACCTGCTTAATTATTTTTATATTTTAAACATTTCTATGTGATCAAATTTGAAAGTAAAGAATTTGAGAGAAAATTTCCCAGAGGAGACACTTTGAACCCAGAAGCAAGTCTCTAAATTTTTAATCTACTGACTGCTGGTTTTGCTAATACGTTTTCAGATACAAGGATCAGAGACTTAAATAAGACAATTTAAGCAATGTTAGTAGTGAACTATCATCAGAATATATGTGAGATGGTGGAGGTGAATAATAAGTGAGATAGGATGGATAATTCATAATCTGTGCAAGTCAGATGCTTTGCCTTGTTTTATTCTCTGTGTAACACGGGTTTGTTTTTAATTTATCTATGCATTTCCCTCACAAGGTAGAAGTGTCTTCATAATTAGCATCTTCACATCACATCACGTTACCATGACTGCATTTTCAACTGTCACTGTCACTGTCATCCCATTGTTCATCGATTTGCTTGAGTGGGCACCAGTAATGTCTCCATTATGAGACTTGTTACTGTTTTTGGCGTATTGAATATGACACAGGTAGCTTGGCAGGCTCTGCCGTACTGGAGAGATACTCTTGGTAGCTAACTGGGCTTTCTGAGGGGGACAGAGGAACCGAGCCTTGTCAGCCTCGTGCAAGGCAAACACTCTACCTACTGTGCTATCGCTTCATCTTACTGTAAATAAATAATGAAAATAACTTGGATGAAAATAGCTACTTTTTACTTAGTTTTCAGTATGTGTATTTACTATGCTAAGATTCTTCATCTTGTATCAGTTTGTCTTTATAAGGTAGTACTAACCTTATTCTGTCTTTGAGGTGAGGAAGGAGAATATTGGCGGGTTTAATAGCTAGTTCAAGAACACAAACTAAAATACACAGAAGTGCAGAGATGAGTAGATATGGTCACGGAAAACCAGTTCCCTGAGCCACTACCAGAATCCAAAAACAAGAACTGCTAGAGACAAGCTATGTGTGTTGAAAAATCAACTTTTGAAAGAGTCTGAGTATTATTTAAGAGTTTATTTCTCTCTCCATCTCTATCTCTTCCTCTCTCTCATGCTCTTTTATCATTTTTGTTAGCTTTCTGCTTACCTCACTATTGCCTATGCCTTTTGTCTTTGCATGTCTCCTATATTTCATGGTTTTTAATTTCTTATGGATCCACTTTATATTTTGAGGGTCCCTGGTTCTTGAATCCTAATTCTACCACAGAGAACTAAATCAGAAAAATAATTTTTTAAAAAATATCTAGTTGTTATTTCCCCTTGTCAACAATTTATTCAAACTAGGGATGCTGCTAAGCATAGGGCCTGGAAAAATAGCTTGAGTAATAAAACACATGGCTAGAATGTACAACACCCTGAATTAGATTCTTGGCATCACATGCATTCATCATCTCCCCTCCACACACACGGCCTTCCTCAGTCCCATAACATCCTCATACACCAAGCATTGCTAGGTGTAGTCTGTGCAAAAAAAAACCCAAACAAACACCATACACACACAGATACACACACACACACAAAAAAAAAAACCCGCTATAAACTGCTACTTTAGTTGTTTGTTTTTCACATTTTAACATTGTATCAACTTGTTTCCCAAAATTAATCAAATTTTTAAACTTTCAAAATTTATTACAGCAATTGTCTTCAGTTGTTTTGCCAACAAAACTTCTGAAGTTTTAATTTAGAAATTTTAATTTAGACAATGTGACTATTATAAACCTCTGTTAAGAAAGTGGCCAGTAGTCTTTTCTGTTCCTATATTTAAAAAGTACTTTAGGTTCTAGGGCCAGAGCAATAGCACAGCAGGTAGGGCGTTTGCCTTGCATGCGGCCGACCCGGGTTCGATCCCCGGCATCCCATATGGTCCCCCAAGCACTGCCAGGAGTAATTCCTGAGTGCAAAGCCAGGAGTAACCCCTGAGCATTGCTGAGTGTGACCCAAAAAGCAAAAAAAAAAAAGTACAAAGTACTTTAGGTTCTTATGCAGTATTTAAATTTTTATTAAATTAAAGAACCATGATTTACAAAGTTATTAATAGTTAAGTCTTAGACATACATTATCCCAAAACAAATCCCACCGCATCTGTCCACTTCCTTCCACTCGTGTTCCCATGCTCTCTCCTGACCACCCTCCCCACTCCAGTTACCTCCCACTTGACACATTATCAGGCACATTTCAAGCTCCTCCGTTGTAGGTTAGATTTCTTGTTTGCAGTGTAGGTGAGTCTGTCTGTGCTTTTTATCTATAGCTACACCACTCTCCATTATCAACAGTAAGACTAAAGTCCTTGACCCCTGTGCCCCCATTACTTTCTTTTCTCATCTTCTTCCTTCACCCCTTAGTATCTTTCCTTCTCTATCCTTCTCCCTGTATTCTAGGGTCAAGGATGATCTAGGCATCTGACCTTTATTATATTACATTTCCTCTTCCATTTATTCTATATACCGCAGATAATGAGATCATCCTGTGTTTATCCTTCTTTTGGTTTACTTAAATTAACATTATCTAGTTCCAACTAGGCTGCAGCAACTTGCATTATTTAATCAACTTGCATTATTTAATTGCATTCTTCGCAGCTTCATAGTATTCCATTGTGAATATATATCTTCATAATTCATCTGTCTTTGGACAATTTGCTTTTGTATTAAGTGCTACAATAAGTAATGTTGTGCAAAATCCTTTAAAATGGATGGGGGGGCCGGAGCGATAGCACAGCGGGTAAGGCGTTTGCCTTGCACTCGACCGACCCGGGTTCGATCCCCGGCATCCCATATGGTCCCCCAAGCACCGCCAGGAGAAATTCCTGAGTGCAAAGCCAGGAGTAACCCCTGAGCATTGCTGGGTGTGACCCAAAAAGCAAAAAAAAAAAAAAAAAAAAAAAAAAAAAAAAAAAAAAAAATAAAATGGATGGGATATTTTTGTCTTTGGGGGTAGATACACAAGAGTGGAATTTCTGGGTCATATGGCAGCTCAGTCCTAAGTTTACTGAGAACTTTCCATACTGTTTTTCACTGGGGTTAAACAACATTTCCACCAGCAGTGGATGAAAGATCCTTTTTTCACTACATCCCCAGCATCACAGATAGTTCCCAATATTTTTTATATTAACATTTTTCACTGGTGTTAGATGATATTTCATTGTCATCTTGGTTTGGATTTCTGTAAATGACTCTGAGCACTTTTTCATGCACCTACTCTTTTTTATTGTGTCCTTTACACTGTGTAAAAGATCAGCAGACTTAAATATAACTTATTTGTCTCTAGTAAATGATTTCTTCCTTATCTTTGAGGCTGATATGAGCAGAGTCAATCTAATATATTTTTAGCTTTGACACAGAATTTGTTTCATTCAGTTTTTTCCTCAGAAGGACTTGAAAGATGAGCACTGGCAAAAGTTCTGGGAACCATTTCCATTCTCTAGCCTCTCATTTTGAACATCAGAGTGGGAGGTGTCTCTTTGATCTGCACTACTGAGTGTCTTAAAATTTCTCTTAACCTTCTTGCCCAAACATCAACCTTTGAAAGACTACTGAATTATAATCTAATAAAACTCTAGAATCCTTTGGAATAATTCTCTTAGTTCTCTGTTCTACACCTAGTCTTCAACATGACACCTACAATCAGTCAGTGAAAGCTTATAGAAATGAGTTAAATGATGGGTGTAGGATTTCTTACCAGTTGAAACTGCTAACGAATTAATTGATTAATTAATTAATTAATTAATTTTGTGGGAGGGGAAACACCTATTGGTGTTCAGGGTTTCTTCCTGGTTCTTTGCTCAGAGATTACTTCTAGTGGGGGTTGGGAGCCATTTAGTGTGCCAGGGATCAAAGCAGGCTTGGCTGTGTACAAAGCAAGCACCTTACGTACTGTCTCTCTAGCCCCCAACAGCTAATGATTCTTATCGCTCATGTGGCATGAAAAGTTTGATTTGTATAAAGCTGTGGTATGTATACATATCTAACCAACAGAGTGAACAATACTGCAAGCACAGAGCCCAAACTACAATAATCAAACTTTTAAATGCTTTTATTAAGAGTGCAGGCAGGATGGTGAGAGAAAAATGAGGACATTAGTGGAGGAAAATTGACACTGATATTTGAACATTCCAGGCCTCAATTTCTGTTATGAACATCTTTGTAAATCATGTTGCCTAAATTAAAAATGTCCTTTAAAAAGTTTATACTAATCCATGTTTCAATAACTTGTTGTCTACCTCCTGCAGTCCTATCTGTAGGAGAAAAAGTATGAACAGCCTGTTCTCTTCTTTTTTAGGTAGGTTTTATTATGTTTTGTAATTTAGTTCTTTATAGATTTTCTCATGAACATAAAAGCTTATTTAAGAATATCCTTTATTTATTTTGCACACATGTAAGTTTATTTAAATTTTTATTATTTAATTTTTTAATTTTTAAAAATTGAATCACCATGAGATACAGTTCCAAAGCTTTCATTATTGAGCTTCAGTCATACAATGTTCCAACACCCCTCACTCCACCAGTATACATTTCCTACCACCGATATGTTTCGGATCCGTCCTGCCACTACTACCCACCCCAACACACACCCTGCCTCTGTAGCAGGCACTTTTCTTTTTTCTGTCTCTGTGTCTGTTTCTCTGTTTCTCTTTCTATTACATTCTATATTTCTCTCTCTCTCTTTCTCCCCCCCCCCAACCTTTTGGGGATAATGGTTTGCAATACAGATACTGAGAGACCATAATGTTTTCTTTAGGGTCTCTTCAAATGGGAGCTTTAAATTTCTGAAACCACTAGAAATCTGAATACTATGTTAGGAATGAAATGTGCATTATGTATTCTTATAGAGACACTATTTCAAATGTCTTCTCTTGGCTCATTTTTTGATAACTGAATAACAGGCTCAATTAACATTCAATGCCAAAAGAGAGTAAGGAAAGGTGGTGTACTAACAGTAACTTAAGGCAACTTGGGTATTTCTTAAGTACCTTAATATCTTGGGTAACTTCAGTTCTACTGAAGCATATCATGTTTGCTTTGCTATTTTTTTAAGTAGCTATTATTGTTCCCTATAATAATTACCATTGTGTTTGAGTAAAAAAAATGTGTTCCTTTAATGACAAAGGTTGAAGTGGCTACTTTTGCCTTCAGAAAATTCAGAGGAGAAAAAAAAACTAAACTACATTCTATAGGAGAGAAGGTAATTGACCAAATATCAAGCAGTTAGGTTGTAAGTGGAGACAGTGTCCCTGCTGGGACTTTGCAGTAAGGGTCAGGTTATTTTGGATCTACTGCATTGCTGATAAATAGGGAAGAGAGAAAAATACATCACAAAGAAGTGAAGGACAGAGTCAACTGAAATCACAGTGTTTAAGTGAGTCACTGACTCTTGCTTATTCAAGGACTCATGCCCCTAGGTATTTTTTTTATTTTTTAATTTTTTAATTATTATTATTATCATTATTATTTCTGAATTTTGTTTTATTTTATTTATTTTTTTTCAACAGTGCACATATTCCACCACCAAGAATCACGATATACCTTCTCCCTTCACTTTACTTTGATTACATTCAATATTTAAACAAAAAAATTTCACTATTATTGATTTGGAGTTTCTCCCCCCTAAAGTTGATTTGCTGAAAAGAAAGCATTTGGCAATTTGTTTTCCATTGCTGAGAATGAAGAGATATGAGGTCAGGAGGCTGCACTAGCAGCAGCATAGTTTTGGATTTCTGTATTTTAGTATTTTAGTAACTAAGTCCAGAGAAATGTCTGCCAGGAATCGCAACATTGTAAGCTTGTACCTCTCAGCTACTTTATATTCCACACATGAGTGCGATGTTTCTATGTCTGTCTCTTTCTTTCTGACTCATTTCACTCAGCATTATACTTTCCATGTTGATCCACTTATATGCAAATTTCATGACTTCATGTTTTCTGACAGCTACGTAGTATTCCATTGTGTAAATATACCAGAGTTTCTTTAGCCAATCATCTGTTTTTGGGCACTCTGGTTTTTTCCGTATTGTGGCTATTGTAAACAGAGAGGCAGTGAACATGGAAATGCAGATGTCATCTCTACTATACATTTTTGCCTCTCGGGGATATATTCCCAGGAGTTTTATTGCTGGGTCAAATGGGAGCTCAATTTCTAACTTTTTGAGAATCGTCCATATTGTTTTCCAAAAGGGCTGAACCAGTCGGCATTCCCAACAGCAGTGAAGGAGAGTCCCTTTCTCCCCACATCCACGCCAACACCGGTTGCTTTTGTTTTTTGGAATGTGGGCCAGTCTCTGTTGTGTGAGATGATATCTCATTGTTGTTTTGATCTGCATCTCCCTGATGATTAGTGATGTTGAACATTTTCTCATGTGCCTCTCAGCCATTCGGATTTCTTCTTTGGAAAAGTTTCTGTTCATTTCATCACCCCATTTTTTGATCGGGTTGGCAGTTTTCTTCTTGTGGAGTTCAACCAGTGCATTGTATACCCTTGTTATCAACCCTTTATCGGATGGGTACTGCATAAATATCCTTTCCCATTCTGTAGATTGTCTTTGTATTTTGGTCACTGTTTCTTTTGAGTTGCAGAAGCTTCTTAGTTTGAGATAGTCCCATTTATTTATCTTTGTTTTCACTTGCTTGGCCAGTGGCGTGTCAGCTTTGAAGATACCTTTGGCTTCAATGTCGTGGAGGGTTTTGCCGACCTTATCTTCAATGTACCATAGGGATTCTGGTCTGATGTTGAGGTCTTTAATCCATTTTGATCTGATTTTTGTACATGGTGATAGATGGAGGTCTAAGCCCATTTTTTTGCATGTAGCTGTCCAGTTTTGCCAGCACAATTTGTTAAACATGCTTTCCTTGCTCCACTTCACATTTCTTGCTCCCTTATCAAAGATTAGATGATCATATATTTGGGGGTGTATGTCAGAGTTTTCAACCCTATTCCATTGGTCTGCAGCTCTGCCTTTGTTCCAATACCATGCTGTTTTAATGACTACCGCTTTGTAGTAGAGTTGGAAGTTGGGGAGGTTGATTCCTCCCATTTTCTTTTTCCCAAGGATTGCTTTAGCTATTCGTGGGGGCTTATTGTTCCATATGAATTTCAGGAGCGCTTGCTCCATTTCTTTGAAGAATGACAGGGTATCCCTATAGGGATCGCATTGAATTTGTACAATGCTTTGGGGAGAATTGCCATTTTGACAATATTAATTCTTCCAATCCATGATAAGGGGATGTCTTTCCATTTCCTCGTGTCCTCTTTTATTTCCTGAAGTAGTGTTTTATAGTTTTCATTATACAAGTCCTTTACCTCCTTTGTTAAGCTGATTCCGAGGTACTTGATTTTTTGAGGCACAATTGTGAATGGGATTGCTTTTCTCAGGTCACTTTCTTCTCTCTCATTATTTCCATATAGGAAAGCAATGGACTTTTGGGTATTGATTCTATAGCCTGCAACTTTACTATACGACTCTATTGTTTCTAGGAGTTTCTTGGTAGAGGTTTTAGGGTTCTTAGGTATAGTATCATATCATTTACGAATAGTGAGAACTTGATTTCTTCCTTTCCTACCTGAATGCCCTTAATATCTTTTTCTTGCCTAATCGCTATTGCAAGTACTTCCAGTACTATATTGAACAGAAGTGGAGAGAGTGGGCATCCTTGTCTCATCCCTGTTCTCAGAGGGAAGGCTCATAGTTTTTCCCCATTGAGGACAATGCTTGCCATAGGCTTGTGATAAATGGCTTTGACTATATTGAGGAAGGTCCCTTCTATACCCAATTTGGAGTGTTTTCATCATAAACGGGTGCTGGATCTTGTCAAATGCTTTCTCTGCATCTATTGATATGATTATATGATTTTTGTCTTTTCTTTTGTTGATATGATGGATTATGTTGATTGATTTCCGGATGTTAAACCATCCTTGCATCTCCGGGATGAATCCCACTTGGTCGTGGTGTATGATCTTTTTGATGAGTTGTTGAATTCTATTTGCTAATATTTTGTTGAGGATCCTCACATCTGTGTTCATCAGGGATATTGGCCTGTAGTTTTCTTTTTTGTGGTGTCTTTGTTTGCTTTTGGTATTAGGGAGATATGAGCCTCATAGAAACTGTTTGGGAGGGTTTCTGTGTGTTCAATTTCCTGGAAAAGCTTGAGAAGGACTGGTAAAAGGTCCTCTTTAAATGTTTGGAAGAACTCGCTAGTGAATCCTTGTGGACAAGGGCTTTTGTTTTGGGGAAGACTTTTGATTACCATTTCAATTTCCTTGATTTAATTGGACTATTCAGGTACTCCAGGTCTTCTTGGTTGAGCCTTGGGAGATTATAGGAGTCGAGGAATTTATCCATTTCTTCTAGGTTCTCTTGTTTCGTGGCATAGAGATTTTCAAAGTAGTCTCTGATGATTTTTTGAATTTCATTGGTTTCTGTTGTGATGTCCCCCTTTTCATTTGTGATTCGGCTTATAAGGGTTCTCTCTCTCTCTTTCTTTGTGAGTCTTGCTAGTGGTTTATCAGTCTTGTTTATTTTCTCGAAGAACCAGCTCTTGGTTTCATTGATCTTTCGGATTGTCTTTTGGGTTTTCATGTTGTTAATTTCTGCTCTAAGTTTTATTATCTCTTTCCTTCTGCCTGTTTTGGGCTCCTTTTGTTGGTCCTTTTCTAAGGTCTTAAGCTGTAAAGTCAAGTTATTTATGTGGGCCCTTTCTTCCTTCCTGAGATATGCTTGCAGAGCTATAAATTTTTCCCTTAAAACAGTTTTAGCTGCGTCCCACAGGTTCTGGTAGCTCGTGTCTTCATTCTCATTTGTTTCTAGGTACCTTTTGATTTCTTCCTTGATTTCCTTCCTGACCCTCTCATTGTTCAATATCGAGCTATTTAATTTCCAGGTGTTTGATTTGGTTTTCTGCATCTGTCCATGATTAAGTTTTATCTTCAGTGCATCATGGTCTGAAAAGATAGCTGGTACAATGTCTATCTTGTTGATTCTGTTGAAGTATGCTGTGTGGCCCAGCGCATGGTCTATTCTGGAAAATGTTCCATGTGCACTGGAAAAGAATGTGTATTGCTTTTTGGGGGGATATAAAGCCCTGTATAGATCTGTTAGCCCTCTCTCTTCTATTTCTTCCTTCAAAGCCAGTATTTCCTTGGTGAGTTTTAATCTTCTTGATCTGTCCAGAGGAGACAGTGCGGTGTTGAAGTCTCCAACTACTATTGTGTTGCTCGAGATGTCCTTCTTAAGGTCTCTTAGCAGCTGTTGTAGGTATTTAGCTGGTCCCTCATTGGGTGCATAGACATTTAGTAGTGTGATTTCTTCCTGATGTACACATCCCGTGATTAATAAAAAGTGGCCTTCACTATCCCTTCTAATCTTTTTCAACCTGAAGTCTATGTTGTCCGATACTAGTAAAGCCACTCCAGCTTTCTTGAGGGAGTTGTTTGCTTGCAGGATTGTTTTCCATCCTTTGACTTTCAGTCTGTGTTTGTTCTGGCTATTCAGATGTGTTTCTTGCAGGCAGCAGAATGGTGGGTTCAGTCTCTGAATCCATTTTGCCAGTCTGTGTCTCTTAACTGGTGAATTCAGACCATTGACATTAAGGGAGATTATTGTTATGGGATTTTGTGCCATCTTTGTGCAAGGGTTTGTTGTGCTTGTAGGGGTTGTTCTTGTCTTACTATAGCCCCTTTAGTGCTTCTTTTAGGTTTGGTTTTGAGTCTATGAAGTTCCTGAGCTGTTGTTTATCCCCAAAGTAGTGTATGATTCCTTCTAGTTTGAGTGAGAGTTTAGCCTCTAACTCCTTCTAGTTAGAGTTTAGAGTTTAGAGTTTCACCAAGTATTCTTGGTGAAACATTGATTTCGTTGAGTTTTTTTCACTATATCCCACCATTGCCTTCGAGCTTGGAGGGTTTCCTCTGATAGATCTGCTGTGAGTCTAAGGGGTGCTCCTTTGTATGCGATTTCCTTCTTGGACCTTGCTGCTTGCAGTATTGTGTCTCTCTGAACGATGTCGATCATTGTAACTATGATATGTCTTGGGGTTTTTCTATTAGGATCTCTTTTAGCTGGCGCCTTGAATCTGGATGCCCGCATTGTCCAGCTGTGGGAAGTTTTCCGCAATGATTTGTTTGACTGTGTCTTTTCGTTGGGGTTGGTTCCCTGTGGTTTTGGTAGTCCAATGATTCTAATGTTGTTCCTCTTGAAATCATCCCCTAGGACTCTTATTCTGGCTAGAGCTATTTTGAGGTCTCTTGCCATGGTTTGTTTTTGCCTGTAGGCCTCTTGCAGCTCATCTTCAAGCATACTGATTCTGTCTTCGGCTGCAGTCATCCTATTGTTGAGGGCAGCCAGAGAGTTTTTGATTTCATGTACCGAATCCTTCATTTCTTTTTGAAGGTTTTTTATTTCTGCTCTCATTTCTTCCCGTATTTTGTCTGTCTGTTGTATTGTTTCTGCCAGGTCTTCCTTGAAGTTATCCATCTTTGCATTGATTTCATTGAACATGTTGAGGATTTCAACTCTGAATTCTTTCTCAGAGAGGTCAAACTTGTAGGAAGCACCCATTATGGTTTCCGGACTCCTTTGATCGTCCTCTGCTTGCAATGGGGATTTTCGCTGTTTCTTCATGTTTTTGTGGTTGTATGAAAGAGGGCCCTTGAAGATGAGTATCCCTGTTTCCTTTTGTTGCGAAAAAGGATAGTGGATAGGCTCAGTTAATAGTGGTTGCCCTTTTACTTGCCAGTTGTAGAACCTGGTCTCCTACTGAGATGTTTCCTTCAATCCTTCTGTGAAGTCTTGTGTTTTATTGTCCTACTGCTTGCGAATAGCTAGGATGTTAGTCTTGGATAGGATGTTGAGGAAACTATCTGCTGCCGCGAGAGTTTTGGCTGCTGGTGATGAGGCCACGCCCACTTTTCCTAGGCCACGCCCCTGCTAATTATGCTATGCCCCTTTCCCACAACCGGGCAGCGGTCAAAGTGCGGGGTGCTCAGGGCAGCGGAGCAGGCTGGGTGAGGAAGGGCGGGTCGAGGGAGCGTCACAGACCTTTGCCGGAAGACAGAATATTGGTGGCGCTTGTGGTTGGCGTGCTGGCCACTCGGCCAGCAGTCCGCAGGGGAGGTAAGCGCGGGTGCTCCGCTCCTAGGTATTATAGGTTCATTTCATGTCCTGATAAGTTCATGTTACATTAATCATTCAGTTTACATAGCATAAGAGGTAATATTTTTAAAAATATAAGCTTCCTAAAATATTCTTATGTTCTCAGTGGTTCTCTTTAACAATAATAGCATAAAGGCCCCTAGAAAGTCTATTATATCATCTATAAGGACCAATGAGTTTAAGGTGAGTTTGCAGCAGAGTTGATTATATCTTTAGCTGATATCAGTGGAAATCTACTGACTGTGCTGCATTCATGAAAAACAGATCATGTTTGACAAATGTAGCTGGATATTTTTATACCTTTCCTCTATTGCCTGATAAGTAGGAGTGAGGGAGGTGGAATTTCTCTAAATATTTGTAAAGTGTGTGACAATGAGTGGATGGTTTATAAAGTTAGAAAAACTTTCTTGGAAAAATGAAAGTCATTTAGTACCAGTGTTCAGGAATGAGGATTTTAGGATCAGGTTTATCTGAGTTTAAGATTTTTTTCTTTTTGGGTGACACCAAACAATTTTCAGGCAATGTTACTGGCTCTGCACTCAGGAATTGTTCCTGGCAGTGTTTGGGGGACCATATGGGATGCTGGGAATCAAACCCAGGTCAGCCACATGCAAGGAAAACACCCTACCCGCTGTGCTATCACTTCAGCTACCTGGGTTAAGTCTTGACTGTACCAATCATTTGATCAAAAATCCCAATTTTTCAAGGATAATAGAGCCAATCTATTATCTATCTGATTCATACTTCCTTATTCATATAAAAGATAATTTGGTTAATCATATCTATTGTATAGATAAGACTACTGATGCCCAGAAAGGGGAAATTTTTTTGTCCAGGATCACATAACTACTTGATAGTACTTTGATGGCAAGGAAAAACTAGCCAACAGAATAACTTTAATAAGGAATAGTTATATAAGTAAGGAAGAGACAGTTCAGGTCTCATGAATTAAAATAAATAATGAAGACCTAGGCATGGATACATATAAAATAATCATCCTTTCATATCAACCATGGCCTCAGTGTATAGGGAGCAGACAAGACAAATGAAAAGCAATGAGGACCAGATCAGGGAATTCTGGTACAAAGGTAGTATTAGGAATGATAGAGCCAAATATCCAAATCACAGAGGCAGCAATACTAAAATAATCAAGAGACCCAAACCCTAGTTAGCAGACTTAGAAAGGTGCCTCTCAAGAGGGCAGATTGGAGGGGGAATATGAGAAGGAACCTAGGAACATTGGTGGAGACTTGTTGACACTTGTAATGGGTTTGGTACAGCAATATTGTATGTCTAAAATTCAACTATGAGTAACTTTGTAAATCATGGGGATTTAATAACATTTTTAAAACATATTGCTTGCAAAGAACAAAAAAGTAAGCATACTCACTGTCTTCCTGGTGACAACTAACAATCTTTTCTTAATTCTGCCATCAGATTGTGGGTCACCACATGTTGTGGCTGCCGAAGATTCAAGTCCTGGAAGGAAAGACATTCCTTATACTTAAGTAAAATACTAGATCTCTTGTCTGAACTAGAAAACAAAGAGTTTCTAGTCAGAAACTCTGGGCCTCATGACTGACATCCTGCTAGAATCTCCTGGGTACACTGCAAAAACAAATTCCCCAAAGACATTGAAGGTATGTGGGGAAGGGGGTTAATGAAACAAATTTAATCTGCTTGCTTCAAATAAGGAGAGATGTTTTTTAATGGAAAGACAATTTAAAAAAATTATATTTGGATAGAAAGTCAAGAAATAGGTACGTTCTTGTTATAAAATACTTTCCTCAGTGTTAATTCAGTCTAAGATGATTATGAAAGCCATTCAAAGTACCACCAGCTTTGCTTCCTGGAACATGGCTCCATTTTTGTGTTGGAAGTAAGGAAACTTGTTGCTCTAGGTCTCAGTCAGAAGGAGAGGGACAGATATAGAATGACTGAATTCATTTGTGGTATGTGAAAAATATGTCGTAGAAGACTAACATCCAGTGCCAGGGAAAACAGGAAAACGGGGGTAGGAATAGTGGTCAATGGTTGGAATCAACCTTAAGTGTGGAGGAGGCAGATGGTAGGGAAGATATAGAGAGACCAGTCTAACAATAATAGCTGGAAATTATCATGCTGGACAAGAACTGAGTGTTAAAGGTAGGAAACGTTTTTTGAAGGACTTTTCATATTGTTTTCCAGAAAGGCTGGACCAGTTGGCATTCCCACCAACAGTGAAAGAGCATCCCTTTCCCCCCCACATCCATGCCAGCACTGGTTGCTTTTGCTCTTTTGAATGTGTGCCAGTCTCTGTGGTGTGAGATGATAGCTCATTGTTGTTTTGATTTGCATCACCCTGATGACTAGTGATGTGGAGCATTTTTTCATGTGCCTTTTGGTCATTTTTATTTCTTTTTTTGAAAAAGCTTCTGTTCACTTCTCCTCATTTTTTGATGGGGTTGGAGGATTTTTTCTTGTACAATTTTACTAGTACCTTGTATATCCTGGATATTAATCCCTTATCAGATGGGTATTGGGTAAATATTCCTTCCCATTCTGTGGGCTCTTTCTGTATTTTGGTCACTGTTTCTTTTGAAGTGCAGAGGCTTCTTAGTTTAATGTAGTCCCATTTGTTTATGTTGGCTTCCACTTGCATGATCAGTGCTGTTTCATCCTTAAAGATGCTTTTAGCTTCAATTATCATGGAGAGTTCTGCCCTAGAACAGATGACTGATTAAAGGAACTTTGGTACATCTACATAATGGAATAATATGCAGCTGTTAGGAGAGATGAAGTCATGAAATTTGCTTGTAAATGGATAGACATGGAGAGTATTATGCTAAGTGAAATGAGTCAGAAATAGAGGGACAGACATAGAAGGACTGCACTCATTTGTGGAGTATAGAATAGCATCACATGAGGCTGACACCCAAGGACAGTAGATACAAGGGCCAGGAGGATTGCCCCATAGCTGGAAGCCTGCTTCATGAGCAGGGGGAGAAGGCAGATGGAATAGAGAAGGGATCACTAAGAAAATGATGGCTGGAGGAATCAGTCGGGATGGGAGATGTGTGCCAAAGTAGATAATGGGCCAAACATGATGACCTCTCAGTGTCTGTATTGCAAGCCATAATGCACAACAGTAGAGAGAGAGTATGGGGAATATTGTCTGCCATGGAGGCAGGGGGAGGGTGGGAAAAGGGCATATACCAGGGATATTGGTGGTGGGGAATGTGCACTGGTGGAGGAATGGGTGTTTGATCATTGTGTGATTGTAACTCAAACATTAAAGCTTATAACTATCTCATGGTGATTCAATAAATTTTTTTTAAAGCAGGAAACGGGTTACATCTGATAATAATCTTTAAGTATCTGTATTGCTAACCACAATGCCCAAAAGGAGAGAAAAATACAGACAGAGACAGGGAGAAGAAGAGGGAGAGAGAAAGAGAGAGTCAGAGAGAGAGAGAGCGAGAGAGAGAGAGAGAAGGAGGAAGGGAGGAAGAGAAAAGAAAAGTGCCTGCCATAGAGGCAGGCTGAGGTATGGGATGGGGAGTGGTGGGAAGGAAAGTGGGGAAACTGGTGTGAAATGTACACTGGTGGAGTGATGGGTGTTGGAACACTTGTGACTAAAACCTAATTATGAACAGCTATGTAAGGGATTATTTCACAGTGATTCAATAAAAAATCTATTTTTTAAAAAAGAAATATAATATAGACTTGATAAGAATTTGCTTAATGTATAATTTCTTAGCTCTCAATCAAAATTTCCTCACTTGGAATATCATTGCAGGATTGAAAAATTGTATTAATCATATCTTACACAGTGCAAAGGTTAGCGTAGAGCAGAGCTGTGAGTCTGGTGGAAAAACATCAGGGCCTGGAGATAAGAAACACTGGGTTAGGTACTCAACTCTGGAAATTATTAATTTGGATAAGGCAGCTTTATCTTTCTTGACCTCAATTTTTTCACTTAAATATGTGTAATGAGACTATTAAATGAAATAATTTCTAATAAAACATCACATCAAGTGGATGCAAAAATGAATGTTTTAGAAGACAATGAAACTAAATCATAGATGAACCTGAGTTAGATTCGTTTAAACAGGTCATATAGAAATGAATGATAGGCATTAGTTAAAAATCCTTTTAAATTTTAAATTAAAAATATTCTTCTGTGTTTTTGTTCTATTATCAAGAGAACTGAAGATCATTATTGAAACCTAGTGGTCACTATAAGTTAGCCTATGCATAAGGTCTGATTATTCTGAAAACTTCTTTTACTCTTCTTCCATTTCCAGACTCGGTCACTTGGAAAACTAGGAGGCAGGGTTGATTAAGAGTCCATCCAATCTCTGACCACCATTTTTGATACTGAGTCCGGAAGAAATTTTAGGCAGTATTGCTCTTCTATTATGATTCTTTGACTTCATTTGACACCTGTTCTCCTCTTAACGTAAAGACTCAACAGCAAATAAACATAGTTTCTAAAGAAAGATAAGTCATGATTTTTTTGTTTTGTTTTGTGTTTGAGGGAGGAAACAGTCTGTGGTTTTCAGAGCTTACTCCAGGGATCACTCCTTGTGGAGCTTAGGGGACCATAAGTGATGCTGGGGATCAAACCTGGAATACAGTAAATATTCCACCTGCTGTACTATCTCTCTGACTCTGAAAGATAATTTTTAAGGGAATGTTGCAAATATTATGTTATTTTTCTTTTTATTTAACTTCTTTGGTTTTGCTCATATGGCATCATAATCATTTTATTTTCTCCCCACCTCTTGTAAGGAAAAGAGAAAATTAATGACCTATCTCAACTGGCAGCTCTGTGGAGGGTCCCCTAGAATAAACTGCACATTCTTCTAGTATCTACGTTTAATCTTTGCTCTCAAAGAGCACATAGGGTAGGAATAATAGCCACCTACCATTATCCATTTATTTTATTTTCTATAAGTTTAATAAACATCTACTTGTGAGGGTGGCTAAAATCCAGCTTTTTCTCAAGCAAGCTCTGCTAAAAGCCCATGTGCTCTCTCTTGTCATTTGAAAATCAGGTTAGGGAAAAGGTGGAATAGGTAAATGACAAATTCTTTGTATTTATAAATTAAAATAATATGAACTTTAAAAATATTTTTTATCCCTTGGAATGGGCGAAAGAAATAATATAAAGGTAACCTAATGTTCAGACTTATCTGCTGCTTTGTTATTGTGAAATTCAGGGAGTAAATATCTCTCATTTTTATCATCATCATCATCATCATCATCATCATCAGCAGCAGCAGCAGCAGCAGCAGCAGCAGCAGCATCAGCATCATCATCATCATCATCATCCCGTTGATGATGGAATTTCTTGAGCAGTCTCAGTAACATCTTCATTTGTCCTAGTCCAGATATTTTAGAAGCCTCTCTCTACTCGTTTTTCCCAAAGATGTTGCATTGGAGGCTCTTTCAGAGTCAGGGGAATGTGACCCAGCTTGTTACTGGTTTTAGCATATGAATACACCATGGGGAGTTTGTGAGGCCTCTCCCATGTGGGCAGGAAACTCTCAGGGTAGCTTGCCAGTTTCTCCCAGAGGGAGAAGTAAGCTATAAGATGTCACTTCCGGGAGCTTGCTTTTTAGTCTCTGGATGTCGGCCATTGATGGGATTACACGGCGCCGGGGGCAGTCTCTGGGTGTGACTGCCTAGCTACTGGAAGTAGTAGTAGCCAGTAGCTCATTTTTATAAGAAAGATTTATGTGCTTTTTTTGTGTGTGTGTGTGAATCCTGGGCAACCTTATTTCCATCTTCATTCTTCTCGGCAGCTATTTTGAACATATAAATATCTCCCCTGCTGTGATGATTAGTGCAGCTGGCTCAAGTGCTCAATTTTCAAAGTACTCATGAGAGGATAGGGGCAAGACTACCCCCCACAACCAGGTGCTCATGGTACTAGACATTATTTGGGAGGAAGTTAAAGTCATACTTAGTCAAGGTTTTCTATCCGATACAATTGATGTGCTTCATCAAATTTTCTGAAATATAAAAGGATAGTGGTATGAAAATACACAAGTATTACATAGAACACAGGAGTATTCAGTATAGTCTCACCTCTAAAGAGAGTGGGTTGAAAAATAGAATACTTACTCTCAGTCTCCATGAGGCCATATGGTCTTTCATTTCCCCTATTTCTGTATCTCGGCTTCATTTTTCACTTTTTCGACAGTTCTGAAAAATCTTTAAATCTGCACGTAAGGCAGCAGGTGATTACACCTGGCTTTCTCATTCATCTGTTCTTGACATTCATATATTAAGCAGAAGTAAAGATAAAGGTCTCATATCTTTGATTTCAAATTCCTAGGAAAGGCTCTTTGATCAGGTGAGTTTGGCCCATGTTTTCCACTGAGGGCTCAATGCAAGGTTTTAGTAAACCCTAAAACTTTAATATGGACTCATGGAATTTTTGTCCTTTTGTTAAGAACAATTTACTGAACATGGTGGGAAGATCTTCATCTGGATTTTCTTTGTCTAAAATTCACAGAAACCCTAAAGGTAATCATTACGATCTTTTTTCACGTACAACAAAGCAGAGTCTCAAAGAATAATTTGTATAGATCATACACTCGTAAATGGCAAAACTGTAATTTAAACTTAGTCCTCAATTTCAACATCTGTGACCTTTAGGTAAGATTATACTCTGCTGTTCCGAGAATTCTCAAATTTTAATCAACATCAGAATCACCTGGAGGGTGATTAAAATCTGTATTTCTGGGCTCTTTTCCCAGAGATTCAGACTCTGTCGGTCTAGAATGATACTCAAAATTTTTCGTTTTAACAAATTCTGCTCTGAAACTGATGTTGCTACATGGAAGACTCCACTTTGACTTGTTTTAACTGGTTAAGAATTTTACCTTATTATGAATTAGTAAATTTTTCTAAATTGTAAACCCACCACAGAAATAATCTAAATACAAACAGTTGTGAGTTCCTTTGAGTTCATTTCTGTTTGTTTTGTTCAATCACAGTGTTTTGCAATTCTATTTTTAACACATCTTTCTAAAAAAGCAAGTCCTCCCTGACATAGGATACTTACTTTGAGGGATTTACAGAATCTAGGAAACATACTCAATAGACCATCTTAGTAGGTTGTCAAGGAAGTCATCTTTTGTACTTCCCCCTAAATATTCCCTCCCCCGTGATTCTGATGCTCATTAGAAAAATAATTCTGAATAACATGGTTTCACTGGGTGAAGACAGAGATCAATTAGTTCCCTCAGTGAGGATATAAGTAAAATTCACTCTTCTTATCCTCTATTTGTTAAAAAAAATAAAACCTGTATACGGCAATGAGAATGAACTAGCTACTAGAACTTCTACCATGTATGAAACTCACAGTAAAATATTAAATATAAAAGTTACATTAAAAACGTTCATACAGCACAGTTCCCTTTATTTAAAGCTTCAAAATAGGGTATATTCATCTGTGAATATTGAACAAGACAGAATAGGAACCACAGTGAATAGGGAAGAGGTGGGAGCTAACACAAGAGGGTGACTGCTGGGATGAGGAATTTCATTGTTTCTTTTGCAAGGATTTGAGAAAAGTGTTCCCAGGGCCTGAGGGCTACTCCCAGTGATACTCAGGAGTGTTTGTTCAATGCAAGTGTCTGTGAATGCAGAGCTGCTTTCTGCAGTGTCAGGGATCACCAAGACCACCTGAATAGTGCTCTGCAGTTTCCAGGGCTACATTGTGTGATGCTGGAGATCTATGTAGTGCTGGGAATCGAACTGGGTTCTGGCTCATGTTTTAGTCCCATATTATCTTCCCAGCCCTATGTTGTTTCTTGATCTAGATGCTGTCATTTGAACATGCTGAACTTGTTCAAACTTATCACTCTGTACATCTGGGAACTTTTACATACACTTTTTTTTTATATCTGTTTTAATGCAACATAACAGTTCAGAGGAAGTAAAGAACCTCACTTGTACAAAAACAGCCTGTGAAACTATAGATATTTTTCACATTTATACTAAACTTTCACACCCAGAAAAAATAAGCCTAAAAATATTAACCATGATTGCCTCTTGATAGAAAATATCCAGATTGTTAATACTTTTATGCAATGTTCAAATTTTCTTCAAAGCATAGCACTGTTATCACTGTAGCACTGTCGTCCTGTTGTTCATCGATTTGCTCGAGCAGGCACCAGTAATGTCTCCATTGTGAGACTTGCTGTTATTGGTTTTGGCATATAGAATACGCCATGGGTAGCTTGCCAGGCTCTGCCGTGAGGGCAGGATACTCTTGGTAGCTTGCCAGGCTCTCTGAGAGAGATGGTTGACTGTGTGCAAGGCAAACGCCCTACCCGATGTGCTATCGCTTCAGCCCTTCTTCAAAGCATATGTTATATATATATATATATATATATATATAAAATTTAAACTTACTATGTTTTTATTTTTTAGAAAATGAAGGGTACAAGGAGATGGTTCAAGTGCTAGTGTACATGCTAAGCCTACTGTGATTCCCTTCTCTCCATGGTGCACGCACTCCTGCACTGCTGCGTGGGGGCTTTATTTGTTTTTTTAAAATCTTCATTAAGAAAAAAGATATCCCAGTCTCAATAAATTTACAGAGTGATACCCATGGTCTACACGACTGTTTTCATCAAATGTCAAAAGGAAAATTATGTCATGGGAATTGAGGGACCTTACCATGCACTTTATCCCATATAAATGATATTCCTCTAGGACCACTTTCAGCTTCCACTGCTGTTTGAAAAACAAAATTCATGAGGGAGAAGCATTGAGGAAATTATCATTTCATGAGGTTTGCAAACAGGGTATGAGAATCCGAGGACTAAGCAATAAATAGAGCAATAAATGAGACTTTACACCAACGCGCAGAGATTCTAAAACTAAAGGAAACCTATCTCATGTTTTCTGATGCCTTTAATATTTGTGACAGTGATAAAATTGAGTAAAAAGGTAGTGTCTGTGGCCAGAATTTGGAAAACATTCTTTCAACAATTCCTCTTAAAACTCTTATAGGCAAAAACTTCCAAAGATATCATATTCTTTTACCTAAACATTTTAACATCTTTAAAATCAATAACTTTATTTATTGATTCTTAATTTTATTATTAACAATGTTTTATCATATTATGTAGTTTCATATGCACAGGATTATAATTCAATATCTATAGCTCTGACAGAGAGTCTCTTGCCCACGCGCCTGGCTGTTTTCCCCGGGGCTCCTTGGAGGGGATGGGTTCCAGCTTCTTTCCTGCCCCGAGCAGAGCCTTAGCCAAGACCTCCAGGACCTTAGCCACAGCCATGCTCAAGGCCCTCTCCACACATTCGGATGAGCCGCACACATGAAGGTACCAGCAGAGGAAGCCAGGTTTGTAGGACCTGGGGCTGAGACCTCCAAGCCTGCTTGGATCAGGAGTGGGCATCTTCTACCCAGATTTCCCATTTTCCAGTAGCTAGGTGGTCACACCCAGGGACTGCCCCCAGCGCCATGTAATCCCGTCAAGGGCCAACATCTAGAGACTTAAAACCTAGCTCCCGGAAGACATTTTATAGCTTAGTTCTCCCTCTGGGAGAACCTGGCAAGGTAAGGAGAGTTTCCTGCCCACATGGCTAACTCCCCATGGTGTATTCATATGCCAAAACCCGTAACAATGCTAGGTTTCATTCCCCTGACCCTGAAAGAGCCTCCCTCATTGGGAAGGAGGAGTAAAGAGAGGCTTCTAAACTCTCAGGGCTAGGATGAACGGAGACGTTTCTGAGACTGTTCGAGAAATTTGACGATCAACGGGATGATGATGATGATGATGATAATGATCTATAGCTCTGCATAATTCTAACCACTAAGAGTCTAATTATAATACAGCTCTTTCTCTTATTTAACTACTTTTCTACCCCTTTCCCTCTATATATATTGTCTAAGAGTGTCTAAGATTTTTGCCTTTATTTTGTTTGTGCACTTGCTTGTTTCCTCATATGCCAAAAATAAGTAAAATAAAATGTAATTTGTTTTTCTACGTTTTTTTTTTGCTTTTTTGGGTCACACCTGGTGATGCACAGGGATTACTCCTGGCTCTGCACTCAGGAATTACTCCTGGCAGTGCTCAGGGGACCATATGGGATGCTAGGATTCAAACCCGGGTTGGCCACATGCAAGGCAAATGCCTTACCTGCTCTGCTATCGCTCCAGACCCTCCTTTTCTACTTTTTAATTATTTTATTCTGAATAACGCCCAAGTGCGGCACCATACAAATGTTAGAATGTTTTCTTCTATTTCTAAGAGTAATGTTGTCAAAATTTTGATAGAGATTGTATTCCATTATATGACATTAAATATAGCTTTAGGAAAAATGTCATCTCATGTATTTATTTTTATATTTTAGTTTTTAGTTAATTTGGGGGCCATATTCTATTCATTGGTGCTCAGGGCCTACCTCAGCTATGTGCTAGGAATAAAAATGGAGCTGACAAAATGTAAGGCAAGTGCCTTAACCCCTGTATTATCTCTCTGGTTCGTAAAATTCCATTTTGGTTATATATATATTTTTAATACATAAGCATAGAATATCTTTGTATTTTGTTTTCTTCAATTTTTCAGTTATAGCTTAGGATCTCAAGACTTTAAGCTAAAAGAGCAAGCAGCAATAAAAATATCTTGAAAATTGAAGGAGCAAGTAATGGTAATGGAATATGCCTTTCATGTTGATACATATTTCTGGGAGTTTTACAAGTCTTAGCAACAGCAACCTAGAACAGGAAGTAGAGTCACTGGTAGGGTAAGTCAATGCTAAATTGGCTGACAAGACTCAGTACTTTGCTGTACTTTATAGACAATTTTTAGGGCCTTCGCTATTAAAATGTTTTTTCCTAACTTTATTTAAACACCATGGTTTACAACGTTGTTTATAATACAGTTGTTTCGTCATTCAATATTTCAGCAACAATCCACTAGTGTGACTTTCCCTCTACCATTTTCTCCAGTTTCCCATCCCATCCTACCCCCAACCCTGCCCCCTTAGCAGACACAATTTATTTTATATCATTTTATATCATAAAATATATATTTTAATATATAATATATTATAAAATAATACAATATATTTTTATATTTCTTGTTATAAAATGATAAATGGAATTATAAAAAAGTCAATTAAAGAAAACTTGTAAAAATTATCATTGCTCACAATGGTATTATTAATGTCACTGAGGATTTATTGAATTGTATGTTGCTAATCCAGTCTTCTGGGTTAGTTTTCACTATTGAGCTTAGTGGGCGTCTATGTTACTTTCCCATCTAATTTTCTGTGTGACTACTACTGGGCTGTAAGTACTGTGGAATTTGCAGGTGTCCTTTGTATACACAGTCGCACATTCCAGAAACCTCAGGGATTGTAGAACTGGAACAATTACCTGCCCACACCCCACCTAAGGGGGCCCAGAAGACTGATGTACCTGGGCATATCATTGACTTGGCATCTCTTCTGAGATTAGTCATGAAGCTGTGAAGCTGGGCCACTTATGTGGCAAAGACTGTGAGATGTGGGCTTTGGGCAGGACAGGAGTGGAAGTGGGAGGAGACTGGCCACCCCACTCCAAGAAGGTTCCAGAGTTTTCAGTGTGAAGAGCAATGTGCCTGGGAATTTCCCTGGCTTAGTGGCTTAGTGTCTCTTGCAAGATTAGTTGTGAAGCAGTAAAGCCGGGCAGTTTATGTGGTGGAGGCTGTGGGGTGTGGCGACAGTTTCCAGGACTTCCAAAGTGTGAGGACTCAGCCTGCCTCCGTCCAAGGAGGTCAGAGTTTTCAGCCTAAAGACCAGTATAATTGGGAGTTTCATTAGCTTGGGGCTTGGCATCTCTTTCAAGATCAGTTGTGAGGCTGCCTGTCTCATTCCAGGAATGGGGCCTTCATTATTCAATCCTTTCTTTCGCCCCAAATAGAAGTAACTCATATCTGTCACTGTCACTGTCATCCCGTTGCTCATCGATTTGCTCAAGCAGGCAGCAGTAACATCTCCCTTGTTGTTACTGTTTTTGGAATATCGAATATGCCACGGGTAGCTTGCCAGGATCTGCCATGTGGGCAAGATACCCTCGGCAGCTTACTGAGAGGCTCTCTGAGAAGGGCGGAGGAATGAACCCAGGTCGGCCACGTGCAAGGCAAATGCCCTACCCACTGTGCTATCACTCCAGCCCATTCTCACATCAATTGACATAAATTAACATATTACATAACATGGTATATATATATATATACACATATATACACACAAGCACAGATATATGTATTTATATCATGTGAATTCATGATAAAGAGCAAGGGAATAGGGTGCAGCAAAAATATAGACTGAAATCACTGTCCATAGATTTTAGTCTTCTACTCATTAGGTATGTGTGTGTGACTTTGAGAAAATTATACACCCTGTTTGAATTTCAACTTCTTCAGTCATAAACTGTGAATAACATTGTTCTTTTATCACTGGTTATTATGAGGATGATGAAAAATGACATCAGTTTACTGCCTCTCTGTTACAAATTCACCCAATAATGCTCTACAATGGTGGATGATAGTCCATTAAGTTGTTTCTCCTTGACAGTGAGGAAAGTGTTAGGCTTTTGCAGTAAAGTGTACTGGAGGTCACCATAGGAGGCAAGAGCTTGTCTAGTGCTTTTGAAGGTTGTATGATAGAGACACTGGCATGAATAAAGAGCATCTTTTGTGAGCTCAGAATGTAGGTTCCTCAATGACCTAACAAAAGCACTTAATCTGACCTTGCCATGTTCTTTAAAATACTGTACATCTCAGATTCTTCAAGCCCACTTACCAGCTATACTCAACATGTTCCAAGGATTGTTTCCCGCTTGGTTATAACTATAGAGAGTAATGACCCAACAACCAGGAGCTTCACTATTGAGTTACAACTATATTTCTAACATGATGGCTAAAACTCAGCCTGGTAAAGGGGGCCTAGGTTTGTTCTTTTTGGGTATTCTCCCTTAATCCTCCAACTATATTGAATTTATGTGTATACACACATATCAGGATAGTTAATTTCTTATCATAGGAATCAGCCAACATTTCTTATAAACCACAAGTTCAACAGAATACAACCCCAGGCTTTTTAAACCCTGGGAGGTTTTGAAGATAGTTTATGATGCAAATTTTCGTCATGACTTAAAAGAATTGAATAGAGAGTAGGGAAAAAGAGGAGGAAGAGATGAAGGAAGGGATAAGTAAAGAAAGGAGAAAAAGTAGATACAGCAGTGACCAATCAAGGAAAAATAAAAGAAGGAAAAATAGAGACCTATATGACCTGCAGGATCCAAGATATTATCTGGCTTCTATAGAAAAAAATGGCACAGACTGAAAGGTACCTTAAAAATAGCTTTACTGATGTAACAAAAGTAGCACACATTTGTTTGGTTTTAACATCATGCTTATAATATCTTACATAAGAGCTTAAATTGCTCCAGGATGAAATACAACAATCTTCACACACTTTTCTCTTATGGTGGTGGGAAAGTGCATGGTGGTGGGATTGGTGTTTGAATATTACCTATAATGAACTATTGTGAACAACTTTATAAAAATAAAATATCTTAAATATTTTAAAAATAAAAATAGGTACTTTAACAAATATCCATGTTAACTTTGATGCAAAAATAAAGAACTACTAAACAGAGGGTAAGGAATGCACTGATTACTGTGATTGGTTATGAATCTGTTTTGCAAATGACCACAAAGATAATTCAGAATTTTTAAGATGATTCAGAATTTGTAAGGGTACTATGAGAAAAGATGTTCTAGAGTCATGTACTATGAAAACTGAATTTTTATAGGCATTTTGCACCTCAAAGAGAGAATATGGAGTTAGTAGGTGGCAGACCAAAGAACTGAAAACCGACACCACTGGAAGCACAAGTCAGAATAATCCAAGTTTGGTTAATATTGAACCAAATAGCACTGTCACTGTCACTGTCATCCCATTGCTCATCGATTTGCTCAAGCGGGCACCAGTAATCTCCATTGTGAGACTTATTGTTACTATTTTTGGCATATCGAATACACCATGGGAAGCTTGCCATGTGAGCGAGATATTCTTGGTAGACTGCTGGACTCTCCGAGAGGGGCGGAGGAATCGAACCGGGGTCGGCTGCATGCAAGGCAAACACCCTACCCACTGTGCTATCACTCCAGTTATACTATTGCTGTTATAATACTATCAATTTTATTCTTACTGCTAATCTGCTAGTAATATTCTACTGGTATTCTACTACTATTGAACTAGATATGCTCTCCTACCTTTGGACTTACCAGTACAAATGTCTCAAAACTTAATTCCAGAGAAGCTTTTTCCAAGCTCAGCAATACTAACATTTTGAACCATGTAATTTTTTGTTGTGGGTTCAAGAGTGTAACCTGTAGATTGCTTTACTTTGTTATATAACGTTACTAATTGGACACTAGTCACAGGTACAACAGCCAACAGTGTCTATAAAACCTGACAAAAATCTCCTAGGGTCAAAATCACCACATTCAGAACCACTGCTTTAGTATTTCAACCAGTGTGAGCTGCAGTTTGGAGTACATTCAACATAAACATCTTCTTCTGTTGTTCCAGGGATTGAACCTAAGTTGTCACACATACATGACTAAAGTACTATTGCTGAAGTATATCCAGGATCAACTGAAATATGTTAATAAATACTGTATGTGTTCAAGTGTGGCATGTATTATTATAATTCAGACCCAAATAATTCAACACCAACATTTTTAAAGACAGCATTATCTTTGAAATGCTTTTTTCCCCTGAGCTAATAAATGTGTGAACTCTTGATTTGCAAAGTATTATGACAATATGTCATCTCAAAGGGCTGGAACGATAATAACCCAGTGGGTAGGGCGTTTGCCTTTCACGCAGCCGGTCGGGGTTTGAATCGTCCACCCCTCCCTGAGAGCCCGGCAAGCTATGGAGAGTATCTCACCTGCCCAGCAGAGCCTGGTATGGCATGCTACCCATGGCTTATTTGCTATGCCAAAAACAGTAACAAGTCTCACTATGGAGACATTACTGGTGCCTGCTCGAGCAAATTGATGAGCAAAGGGATGACAGTGATATAGTGACCATCTCTAAACACATTCCATGTTATCAAAAAGTGGAATTTTTTATTTCTAAAAAATGGGGTCACCTCCAGCAAAGCCAGGGATTTTACTTGGGGTCTGACACATGCTAGCATGTGCTCCAGCACTTGAGCTAACTCCCCAGTTCTTAGGAATTATTTGTTATGGTTCCCTGTTGAATGTGTTTTGCTAAAAGATGCTAAATTCCCTGGTGTATGTTTTTCTCTGTTTTCTGGTGACTCAACATAAAATTCAGCTTTTTTACTCTGCTTACCATGAAATCACTTTTGGGGATTCGAGGGGAAGATGAAATATGCTCTGAGTATAGCTGTCAAGAAAGAGAGAAATAATTAGTGCATGCACACATGGATGCATTCAGTGTTGTGTCTGAATATTGGCTATCTGATTTGGTTCAGATGAGAAAATAACAGTATTCAATATCTTCTTGAGTTTCACATAGCAGAAGAAAGAGTGAAAATGGAGTTTGTTCCTATTGGATAATTGCCAGAGATTATGCTCCAGTTCTGTAATATTGCTAAATTACTTTTCATAAATCTGTGTGATGAATACTTTCTCTATATTTGGTGACCTCATCTTTGTGCCATATCCTTAATGCTACTTGTGTTTTCTTAAGTGAAAATATAGAGAGCTGAACTTTTGAGTATATACCGAGGGGCTAAAAAAACAGATATGTAGGAAATTTTAATAATGAAACAATAGCAGTCATTACTGTGGGAAGTGATACTTGTATCACTTGTATTACTTGTCATCCTGTTGATTTTCAATTTCCTCGAGCGGGCACCAGTAACGTCTCCATTTGTTCCTGTCGTGTGCTAGTGCAGCCCAATGTTATCTGCTTGCTCCAGGAACAGGAAGAGCCTCAAATCATTCATTCAGGGATTTGATGAGTAAATCTGACCATCTAGTTGGTGGGTGGCCACGAGGTCTTCTAACATCCCGTGGAATCCAGTAGGTAACAGCTCTAGTCTAGCGGTCATCTCTGAATCACATTACATGACCAGCCCATCTGATTTTTGATGCCTTGGCAAATGAGACAGCGTCCCTGATTCTTGACCATCGACAGAGATCAGAACTCTGGATTCCTTCTTTCACTTGAGTTAGATGTGATACTCCTAGCATAGCTCTTTCGATTCCTCTTTGGGATACACTAATAGCATTCTCATCCTGTTTGCATAGAGCCCAGGTCTCTGAGGCATATGTTAGTGCAGGAAAAACGGTGGAATCGAAAAGATGTGCCTGGAATCGGAGGTTCTTCGTTCTCTTAATCACTTCTTTGACGCTCTTGAAGGCATTCCATACTGCTTTCTTCCTCCTGCTCAGTTCTGGCACCAAGTCATTCCTCATGTTGATTTCTCGACCCAGGTACACATAACTGCTACATTCAGAGATATTCTTTCCATTGAAAGCAAATGGAGCCTCAGAGACTAGTTCGTTTTTCATGAGCATTGTCTTGTTGAGATTCAGCTGTAATCTGACCTTTCCACACTCGTGGTCGAAGTTGGCCAGCATTTGTGCCACTTAGCTAATGTTTGGTGTTATGAGAATGATGTCATCAGCTAAGCGGAGATGGTGTAATTGCTGACTGTCTATCTTTACTCCCATTCCTTCCCATTCCAGTCATCGCATGATGTTCTGAAGGGTGGCACTGAAGAGTTTTGGTGAAATGGTATCACCCTGCCGCACCCCTCTCTTTACTTCAATGATCACTTTCTTGTAGACTGGTGAGATCCTGGGGGTGAATCCACAATACAGCTTGTGGAGGATTTTGACATACTGAGTTTGAATGCCCTGTTTGGCCAGGGCTTCGATGACCGCCTCAACAGAATGGAAGGCCTTCTTCAAGTCGATGAATGTTAGACAGAGCAGCATCTTGAACTCTCAGTAAACTTCAATGACTTTGGTCACTGTGTGGATATGGTGGAAGTGATACTATCAATTTGAATGTAGATGATTTAAAATTAAATGTTAGTCTTTTCTTTTTTGTAATTTATTTTATTGAATCACCATGTGGAAAGTTACAAAGTTCTCAGGCTTATGTCTCAGTTATACAATGCTCAAACACCCGTCCTTTCACCAGTGCCCATATTCCACCACCAAAAAGAAAAAGAAAAGAAAACAAAACAAAACAAAACAAAAACCCAGTATACATCCCGTGCCCCATCCCCCAACCCCCCCCTGCTTAACTGAAAAATTTCACTTCCTTTTCTCTTTACCTTGATTACATTCCATATTTCAACACAAAACTCACTATTGTTGTTGGAGTTTCAACACAGAACTCACTATTCTTGTTGGAATTTATCCCCCAAGAATACGGCCCTATTGACAGGGAAATATTTGATAATTAGTTTTCCACTGATGAGAATGAAGAGTTTAGGATTTCTGTATTTTAGTAATTAAGTCCAGGGAGATTTAAGGTGGAAATTGAATCATTTCCCCTCCTGGGACAGTATGGAGCAAAAGCTTAGTTCACAGTCTGGATACATGGCTGCAAGCACTCGCTGGAACCCCAAGTCATATAGCTGGCTCTGGATGCTTGTCGTTCAGCAGCAAAGCGGCTGTGCAAAGGCATGGCCACCCGGGTCGAATCTCAGCGGAGCTCGAGCCAGCACCGGCCCCGACCCGAGACTGCTCAGGCGTCCTGCTGTTTCAAGTTCAAAGCACACTTTTTTTTCCCCACACCACCAAGTTTATACCTGCTTAAAAGTCCCATAAAATGGCAGACACCACACCTTTTCTTCCCGAAAATGTTAGTCTTTTCTGACTTAGTAATTTCTTTAACCACTTCTGCTAATCAGAGATTCATGAATTTACTTAGTCCTCTTTTCCAGGTCCATCATGAAGAAATGGAACAGGCTGCTTTATAAAGATGCACTTCAAGGAGGGATATTCTTCCCAGTTGTACATGAATAAGTTTAATAGAGACACAATGCCTCTAATCCTAAGTCCTTTCAACGTTTCCTATAACTGCAAAGAGTCTTCTTACAAGAGGTCTTAACTTTAATAGTGAAGTCTGCATTGAGTAATTCAACAAGATAGTGATTTTTTTGTATATTTTTGGTGAGTGGAGATGGATTGTGCCACTCCCAGCAGTGCTAAAGACTTAATCCTGGCTCTGTGCTCAGGAATCACCCCTGCTATTACACGGAGAACCTTATGCTGTGCCAGGGTAAAACCAGGGTTGGTCTACTGAATGCCAGACAAGTTGCTTACTTTCTGTACTATCTCTCCAGCTCCTCAAGGTAGTGTGGTCTAAAGAGCCCACTATCTTGAATATCAAAATACTGATAGGCAAACTACCTTCAAAGATTTCTTGTCAAGTATACTGAAGCTTGTTATGTGTACATGACAATTTCACTGCTTCTCCCACCAATTTATTCCTCTTTCTTCTGTTCAGTGGTATTGTTCCCTAAAAAATTAGAGCACAGCAATCTCTAATTTGGCATCTATTTCCTGAGACCTGAGACTTCATCCTGCAACAAAACCTCATTTTTTATCATATCATAAAACAATCCAAATTTATTCATCTCATTCTGGAATACCAGGAACTGTATTAAGTTAGTGATGCCACAAAAGTAAAATGACACAGCTATGGTTTCTGCTATTTTGGGATCTTGTAGAGAAATCAGACAAAAAAATTAAAAAGAAAATGTTTCAACATGGATAGATTAATGGACTAGGACTTATATTGTTTATGTTGTAGGTGACAGCAAATAATTTCTATACATTCAGAAAATTGACCCAAGCCAATTTACTTCAAATTTTTGACAGCTCCTGTTTAAAGAACATTGGATAACCAGTTGTCATTAACTTTCCATTCAATGAGATTACTTTTCCTCCTTATTCTTTACTAAGGATTCATTCAAGGCCTGAGAGATAGTTCATAGTGTAAGACATTTGCCTTGCATGCAGTTAACATTGGTTTGATTCCAGAGTACAGAGCTAGAAATAGTCTCTGAGTATCACCACGCGTGCCCCCAAAGCAAAACAAAACAAACAAAAAAAAGAAATCATTCAGATTACAGTTTTCTAGTTTTAGACATCCCTGGAGACAATTGGGGCACCTTTTGGAAAGATTATGGAATAGATATCAAAATAGTTTGGTCAAAATAATTGAAACCATTGTCACTATCATCCCGGGCTGGCCACGTGCAAGGCAAACGCCCTACCACTGTGCTATTGCTCCAGCGCAATTGGAAACAAAGTTTCTAATTATAAGAGATGCTATTTATTTCCTACTGACCCAGAGAATGACAAAGTTTTAATTAAGGATATTTAGAAGATAATAGAGAGATGTATGCTTAGTGCATATTTAGAGAAAATTACTTCTGCCATTAATATTTCACTGTTTATAGCTTTAAAAAAAACCTTAATATTGATTGGAACTTGTTTTTCCTTTGGAAATTTGGGCAGCTTCTAGAAAGAACACATGCAGATTGGTTGTATATTTCCTTGTTCAGCATCACCTTTCTAAGATCCCAAGGGGCAAATTTAGTTAAGTTCGAAGAGTTATTATTGTGTGCAAGCTATCAAGGATGTTTTGGGATTATAATGTAACTCAGAAATAATAACCCTTTAATGAGATTTACTTGAGTCTTGGAAGTTTGGCTTCATTTAACTATCTGATATTTGAAATAAACACATAAAAAGAGTGATGTTTCAATTATTGAGTGTTCACTGTGTGCTAAGTACACGATATCTATGTTTTCCATTTGATCTTCACAAATATAAGGTAAGTATCACCATCATATCCATTTCACAGATGAGGAGAACTAAGTTATAGTGATTAACTAATTTACTTATAGTTAGAGAGCTAGGCAGGATTTTGCAAAGGCAATATAAAAACTCAATAGAAAAACTATGTTTAATAGTTTGATAAAATTATCTAGAATTAAAAGATGGCCTAATTGAGTCCAATTTAATCCAATTAATCAGAAGATTGTGTGAACCATGAATTGTTTTAGTTTCTGGGGAGGCTAAGGAGAGAAAAAGAAGAAATGTTTTCTGATCTCAGTGAAGACTTTCTGTCAAGGGGTTTTAGTTTTCTGGAGGGGTGTTGGATAACACTGGCCAGTGTTATCCAACTGACCAGATTTATTGAGTAAAAGCAAGAAGCTTAGGTTTACTGAGTAACACCATCTGAATGCTCCCAAAGCACTCCCATTTCCTCAGTAATACTCATCTTTAACTTCTCCTTTGTGCTCTGCTTCCCCTACCTGTTTATCACTTATTTCCCCTAATCAGACCTGTGACATGTAAAGTCTGATTCTCCTAAGGACTCTGGATTTTGTGTTTGTAGGTGAAATATTACTTTTCTCTTTCCCATGTCTGTTGCATACTTTACCTTAGAGCAATGTCCTTTCTGTATAGACACAGGAAGACAGTTTATGCTATGCTTTTGTAACTTGGGAGTTAATTGACTCTGAATAATATTTACTCCTGGACATCCATCATATTTACTCAATTTAAACCTCAGTTGCCCTTAGTTTCTAGCATCCCCAAAGCAGGGTCTGATGACGGGACTGGATAGACCCAGGGCAAGCTATGAGCTACCCTGGCATTTAAACGGGACAGTCCAAGGCACCATAAAACTCTTAAGTTAAAAGCATGGTCATGGACAAGTCCTGTAATCACCCAAAGAGAAGTGACTGAACATAGACCCTGCAGAGATTGGAAAAGACTAACCTGGACTGAGGACTGTAGTCTGGGATCTATAGTGAGATGTCCCCAGGAGAGACATTTTCAGTTTAATATATATCTGTGTCCATACAAAATGACTAGAAAGATGATTAATAAGCAAATTTTAGGGGGTTGGAGTGATAGCACAGCGGGTAAGACATTTGTCTTGCATGCAGACTACCCGGGTTCGATTCCCAGCATCCCATATGGTCCCCCAGTACCTTCAGGAGTAATTCCTGAGTGTAGAGTCAGGAGCAACCCCTGTGCATCATTGGGTGTAACCCAAAAAGCAAAAAAAGGAGGAGGAGGAGGAGGTGGAGGAGGAGGAGGAGGAGGAGGAGGAGGAGGAGGAGGAGGAGGAGGAGGAGGAGAAGAAGGAGAAGGAGAAGAAGAAGAAGAAGAAGAAGAAGAAGAAGAAGAAGAAGAAGAAGAAGAAGAAGAAGAAGAAGAAGAAGAAGAAGAAGAAGAAGAAGAAGAAGAAGAAGAAGAAGAAGAAGAAGAAGAAGAAGAAGAAGAAGAAGAAGAAGAAGAAGAAGAAGAAGAAGAAGAAGAAGAAGAAGAAGAAGAAGAAGAAGAAGAAGAAGAAGAAGAAGAAGAAGAAGAAGAAGAAAAGAAGAAGAAGAAAATTTTAGGTAATTGTTTATGTAAAGGAGAAGTATGCACTTAGATGAAATTCTGCCCTTGAGTGGATCTCCTAGCTTGATGAGATCTGTATCTTAAAGAAGCTTCCTGGGAAGGAAAGTAAAGGCTTTACATATGTTGATTGCTCTATTTCACCTATCTGTAATTGCTATCCCCAATCCTTGGTGATTGCTCTCTATAACTAAGGCTGTGAGACTGGGGGTGGGGAGGCTAGCATGCAGGAAAGTAGGAGATGGGAAAGAGGGGCATTGTGGGACTGGAATGGGGTGCTCAGTGAGATTGCACTAGGCGCTAGGGGAGAATGGAATAAATGGTGAGATGGAGATTGGAATAAAAGGCGACTGATCACCAACTAACTTGGAGGCCCTGTTTCCTCCTTCATGCATTTGTCAGCATGGCAGGCCAGGGTGGGGAAGTGGCTTATGTTCATCAAATGCACGCAGAGAGCGCCCACACTTTTGTGAATGCACAGAGGGGTTCACATGACAGTGCTCCAGTTACTCCTGACTCTGTGCTCAGAGGTCACTCTTGGCAGGGTTTTGGAGGACTATATGTGGGTGATAGAGATCAAATCCAGGTTGACCACATGCAAGGCAAACACCCTCTCTGCTATACTATCCCTCTGACCCCCCAAAAGGAAGATTCTTAATTAAATCATTAGTGAGACAATAAATCAGAGCTCTATGTGGTATTTGGCAATGAACTAAGAAAATATCCCTGACATATAGGAGGATAGAATCTATGACCTCATTAGTACTATCAAGTAAGCAGAGCCAGCCTAGCATATGATTCCATTATGGTGGACACCATTATTCCAAGTGTATGGTTTCAAACATCAACCAATAGACCTCATCTTTCTGGAACATACTATGTATTAACATACTATTAATTCTGCAAACATCAATAGTATGTTTGCAGAATTCTAGATGGTTTGCCATCCTTAAGGGTAAAATTAGAGTAAGACGTGGGGCAAAACTATGAGGCAGAAGAGAAAAGGGACCAAATCTCAGTCTTCTCACAGTATAATAATGGAATTATTTTAATCATCTAGAACTAGAATATAGATTTTTTATAGAATATAGATTTGATTAGGATTATATACAGTAGGAAATGAGAGTGTGTTTTCAATAGGCCATGTGGCAATGCTAAATATTCTGGTGCACAGACCATACTTTGAATAGCATGGATTTATACAATGGGGCATACAGTTCAGAAGTGGGGGATAGTATGGCAATTGAGAAAGTCACCATCCTTCTCTGGAATGACTATAGTAAATCTATGACATAGCAATTAGGGAGAAGCTCAGTTAGAAAGATAATTCTCATAAGAAATTATGAAAATGAGAAGTATATTTATTATACCAATTTGTGTGCAAAGGAATAATTAAAACTTGTTCGTTTAATTATCAGATTCTGTCTAGCTTAACTGCAGAATGAATAAATTAATGTCCTGTTTTTCTCTGTTTTGTGGGGAGATCACACCTAACAGTGTACAAAGATTACTCCCAGAAAAGTGCTCAAGGTATATTCCTGGCAGTGCTCATGAGACTATTCTGTATGCAGGAGACTAGGGATCAAACCCCAGCCTCCTGCATACAGAGAATGTGCTCCATGTCCATTAAGATATCTTCAGACTTAGAGAAGGGATCACTAAGAAGATGATGGCTGGAGGAACCAGTCTGGATGGGAGATCTGTGCTGAATGTAGATAATGGACCAAACATGATGACCTCCCAGTGTCTGTATTGCAAGCCATAATGCCCAAAAGTAGAGAAAGAGTATGGGGAATATTGTCTGCCATGGAGGCAGGGAGAAGGTGAGAAGGGGAAGTATACCCAGGATATTGGTGGTGGGGACTGTGCACTGGTGGAGGGATGGGTGTTTGATTATTGTGAGATTGTAACCCAAACATGAAAGCTTGCAACTATCTCACAGTGATTCAATAAAATTTAATATATATATATAAAGATATCTTCAGACCAAGGTTTCTTAAATAGTATGATAGGCTTGACAGGTAATTACTTTTTAACCCATTACTTTCTTTATTTTTAAATTGATGGTATTAGTTTCTATTATTTTCTCACTTCCCTTCGTTGTTGCTGTTGTATACTTTAGTTTGGTACTTGTACACTCTTGAATGCACAGATGGTTGTAGTGCTTGTTTTGGGTAGCACAGTTCTGCTGCAGTGATCACACGCTTGGTTTTGCTGTGCTTAAGGTCATGTACTTTATTTTTCTGTTTTGGGGCAACACCTGGTGGTTCTTAGGGTTTACTCCCTTCTCGGTGCTCAGGTATCATTCCAGTTGGGGCTCAAGAGACCATATGGAGTGCTGGGGATTGAGCCTGGGTCAGCGGTGTGCCAAGCAAGGACCATATCCATGTACTATCTTTCCAGCCCCCAAGATCATATGCGATTTTATGGCTCATTTACCACCTGTAGAGAAGTGCTGCGGAGATCATACATGAAAATAAAATTCTTGACCAACCACCTCAGTATGTGGGGCAGTGTCAAGGTTTGAACTTGTGGCCTCATTGCTACAAGACAGGTGATTATTGCTTTTGAAAATAATTCATATTTCTGTCTATTTTTGTTTTGGAGACCACACCCTGCAGTGCTCAGGGATATTCCTAGATCATTGCTCAGTGGACATTCCCTGCAATGCTCAGGGCACCATATGTAGTGCTTGAGATCCATCTGGAAGGACCAATTTGCAACTCAAGGGCCTTAACACTGCACTGTCTCCAGCCCCTGATTTTATTTTAACATGTAAAAATATACTCAAGCCATAATTTGCAATCAAGGGGTACTAAATTAGGAGTGTGATAAAATGAATTCTTCACAAGAAAATTAAGGCACTGTATTTTAAACTAGATACAAATTCTGACTTCAGCACACCAAAAGTGAGGTGACACCTTGATTTGCATAAGAATTCTTTGGGATAATTATTGGAAGTACAGATCTTTCTCCATGCCTTATTTTTCCTCATTCTTATTGAATATGCTATTATCTTCTTTTTATTTTATTTTTCCCTCCCCCCCACCCACCCATGTTTAGGAGAGTCAGGGATGGGAAACTTGTCCAGCTGCGTTGGAGGGTTCAGTGTTTGAGTGTACCAGCCCTCTGAGCTATCTCCCCATCCCCATTCTTGGGAGCAAGCTACACCCAACAGTGCTTGCAGGCTACACAATGGATGACTTGGTGCTGGAGACAGGGTAGGGATAGGAATCATGCTTTTTAATTATTTTTGGGGGGGTCACCCCTAACAATGCTCAGGAACAACTTCTGACTCAGTGCTCAGGTATCACTCCTGGCCATGCTATGGAGGATAAAACATACCCCCCACCCCCCGGCCAACCTACTGAGTTATCTCTCTGGCCCAAACGAACATAATTGTTAGTGTAATTTAGTTTTAGTTTGTTTGGGGACAGCATCTAAAGGTGTTCAGGGGCTATTTCTGGCTCTGTGCTCAGGAATGGCCTCTGGCTGTGTTCAGGGTGGGGGTTGTGGTGCAAGGGGTTGAGCCATAGTCTGTCACATGAAAGACAAGCTCCTCGGTTTCTATTCTATCTCTCCAACCATGCTTGGAGGAAAAAACAAACTAGAAAGTGGACAGTGGACTCTAATAAAAAGAATTCTATACCAGTTTATTTTATACCTATACAGTAGGGCCAAGAGCAGTACTAAAATATTAGGATTTCAACATTCCTATAATACTAAGAGAGGGGTCAAAGAGATAATACAGTGAGCAACGTGCTTGCATTCATACGTCCAACCTGGGTCAATCCCCAGCATCCCATATGGTCACCCTGAGCCATGCCATGCCAGGAATGGTTTCTGACCACAGAGGCAGGAGTAAGCCCTGAGCAGTGCAGGTACACTTCCTCTCCCAAAAAGAATAAAGAAAATGAAAAAGTTTCTAAACCACTTTTACTTAGAGTAAGCTAATCTTATATTGTCACCACATATCATAAGGGGCATTGGATATTCTGGGGAGTGGGCTATTTGGCAAAATATATAAATACTTGAAAGATTTATATAAATAAGGTAGACATGACTCCTTTCTATACTTAGATGCCTCCAACAATATCACTTTATTGATTTTCTGTCACTGTTTTCATTCGTTGCTTCTTTATTTCACAGATGGCTTCTTTCTAGGATTTTTTTTTTATCTCAATGACTAAATTCCATTTTGTTCAGAACCAGTTGAATGAAATATAACTAAGAGAGGAGCCTGTGGACAAGACAAAGTCCTACCAAGAGCACCTGAATGGCAAGGAAGCTAGTGCCTATAAGCTGCACCATCGGTCCACTTGATCTACACTATAAAGGATCTGATTACCACCATTCAGTTTTTGAAAAGTTATGGTCTCAGACTAGAGCAAGGGATTGCTCTATGCAGTAAGAGGAAAGTTAGTCCTGACTTCCACCCAGGTTGCCTTGGGTCTTGTCTAACCTCCAGAAAAGAATTCCAGGAGGAAGTTTCAAAGAGATAGTAGGGGAATTAAGTTGCTTGTCTTAAGTAGAACCTGATTCAATCTCATATATTGCAGGTTCCCTGTGCACCACACTAACCAACTTGAACACAGAGTGAAGAGATACCCCTGAGCACTGCTGAGTGTGGCCCCATGACTCCTACATGGGGGGAAAAATACCAAGAGGAGACAAAATTTGAAGTTAAACAATTCTATTTAGAATTATTTTAAATAGAAATGAGTAGGGAAAGAGAGAAGGTAAGGGACTCAAAAGAGAATGTGGACTTCTCCAGTGGAGAGAGTTCCCATGAATAAAAGAAAGAAATTTACTCATCAAGTTGGAACATGGGTGACTCTGGAATGAGGATGCGTACCACTTGCTTTTGCAAAGTTGTTTTTATAAGGTATTTTCCAAACTTTTCCAACCAGGGATTTCTATGTAGACAAAAGTCTATTGCTTGCTTGAGTATTGTCTGGAGATATAAAACTTTACGTTTATGGTGGTCTTTTCTTTCCCTTTCTTATTATTGCATTATATTGTAGCTGAATTTTCTCCTCTCCTTAGGGTTTCAGACTCTCTATGCCTCCACTGAAATCATACAATTGTGTGATCAGACCTCAGTGCCTGAATCCACAAAGGGGAAAAGAGATCCAGCCTTCACACCTTTGGGCTGGTGACAGAGTAACTTTTTTTTAATCGCATTTTGGTTTTATTACTTTCAGAAACATATTGCCCTGCATCTTCCATTTTTCAATGAAATACAGACATAACAGGGTGTTTAGACTACACCAAAAATGTAAAGGGTATGAATTTATTATGCAAATCATGGATCTCCCAAGGAAGTAGAAGCAAATCTATTTTAAAAAGCCCAAAAGGTAGAATCAAACCAATGAAGAAAAATCACTTTACCCATTCCATTGCACGTTCATCTGACAAGCTCTGAAATAGTTTCATGAGAATTAATACTTTAAGTTGAAGATTCATTAAAACCTTTCCCAGAGGAAGTGCCATTTAAATTGAAATGTTAATGATGCCTTTATGATAACCAGATGAGCAGAGGAGACATGCATTCCACCTTGAGGTGAAAGTTAAGGTAGAAAGAACAAAGGATAGTAGGAGGATATGGGAACCAAGCTGACTTTGTCCAGGATAAAGCCAATCAATTTTCACTAAGTGTAAATAACACTATTCTTTTACTCAGCTCTGTCAGAACTTGGATTGTATTTCTAATTAATTAGGGTGCATAAGACGCTATGTGAACTTTAAAGGGAATAGTGGTCATAGAAATGAATATAAAAAAGTATGGAAAGAAAGACAGAGAACTTTATACTTCTTCACCCTGGATCACATGATGTCAGTCTCTTGCAAAACTCATACTCTATATTCTATTATGCCAACTAATAAGCTGTCAACTTAATTTCCTAGAAACTCCAAGGTTGCTGTACTCTTACAGTGAATTTTGCATGAAACAATTCTTGGGCATTTAGATATTGCAACCAATAAATAAAATTGTGAGAGGGAGGAAAAAGGGAAAAGTATATTTTGCAAAGAAAAGGAGTGCAGATAGTAGGGTGGTTAAGATTGTAAACTTAAAGGTCAATACAATATCAGCTTGGAATTTGAATTCTAGTTGCTAAATAAATAAGCTAAATATTATTATAATATGTTGTCTAAAAATAATATGGGTTCTTGTATGTTTATTCTGTAACCCCAATCATAGAACAGCAGCTGGCACTGTGACAAATGTCTGCTGAATTATTGAGAGTGCAAAAGTTCCTGCCATGATACTATGGAAAAAGCTACCTTAAGTCGTTGAGAAATAATGATTATTCTAATTCTGTCCATAAATTCCTGGCTTTTCTTTGAGAAGGCTGTGAAAAAGGAAAGTTCAATGAATTCCTAAGTGTAATCAAACTATAAACCTTTCACTCCCAGGGAAGGAAAATCAGCATCTTCCTTCTTCATGTTTCCCTGAGGTTTAGCTTTCATCATTTCTCTTTTCCTTCAAGGCTGCTCATGATATTTATTTCACTTGACTTCTCCTATACAGTATTGTAACTGATGAGTATCAGCCTTGCCCTTGCTAGCGTTTGAGAAACTGGATAATACTTCATGGAGGGCTCTACCCTCAGTGTGAACATTCACTTCTCTTGAGTATTGAAGTAAAGGTCACATGCAGCTGGGAGAGAGCTCTTTGCTAACTGAATAAGGAAGGAAAGCTAAGGGAAGCATAGTGCCCAACTGGACTTCCTTCCTTAGATGATTATTAATTATGCAATCATCTGGGATATTATGGAAAAACTCTTTAGCCAGAAAACACTAAAATATCACAAGGCTACGTCTCTTCTGATTGTATGGATTTTCTGAATGAAGCTCATTCTGTGCCCATACGTCTCAGTCTCTGCTCTGAAGTTTGAGGAAGGAGATAGTCACATTGTCTCATGGTCACAGACAGAGATCACACAAATGTTACCTGAGTAAGAATCAGTAAAGTGACTATTGTTTATTAATTGCATGTGTAGTGCCAAAGACATATATCATATTTTTGTAGTGACCATACTCCCATTTTAGCTGTTATCACACCTGCTATTGGGAGACATCACCCAGCTCCTTCAGGATGTGCCTCAACTGCAGAAAGCTGCATGCCATCCCTCAGCAATTCATAGCCAGTGGCTGATCAAGGTGACTCTCTAGTGACTGGATCATTTCAACTCAATGCAGAGCCACTTTGATAAGCCATTTGACTCTACAGCTTCCTGTGGATCCATAGTGTTTTGACAACGGCTTTACTTTTCCAACTTTCTCATTCAACATCCTTCCTCACCCATTATGGGTTGTTTGTCCAAGCATGTTCCTTAAAAATATCCTGCATATTAAACACTTTCAGAGTTTTCTTCAAAGAGAATCTGACCTTTGAAAGTGATGATAGATTAAAACTGTTGAAATAATATTTCTCTACTATTCCCTGCTTATATAGTTCTAGACTTGCTCACTTTTTTTTTATTCTCTAAGAAGAATTTCAACCTTACCATAAATACATAGATGCAAGAAATGGAAAGAAAAAAGGGGATTAGTATCTGGATTAGTGCAGATTAGTGTTAGGTGATTGGAACATAACTGGAGAGTACAAATGAAGAGTTTGTTTTCTGTCACTCTGAGTGTTCCTATTTTCAACTAAAAACATTTTTTAAAAAGCTAGACAGGAAGGAAGTGCTACTTTCTGCTCGGGAAACTGTGGTACCAGGAATTAAACTAGCATCATCCTCATGCCAAGAAAACACCTTAACCCTTGTGTTATCTCTCCAGTTCAAGTTCCTTGAATATTTATACAGTGATTCAGATGCAAATATGTCATTTATTTTGAAATTACTTTTCTATCATGGGAGTGTGGGTCTTGGGACATGGTGCTACTCTAATCTAGACTATATGGAACATAACTTCAACATTGCCACAATAGTCAGATGTTGTGTATTTTTATTCCCATATTGTTAATATAGAAACTGAGGTCAAAAAGGCAGAATTTTATAATATACTTTGTGTCAAGGTAATTTTGAACTATACTCTTAACTTTCTTGGATTTTGTGACTAAAGACTTGTGATACTTAGATGCCAAAAATGCTATTTTTGAAAATCAACTAAATCTTGATATCCCTTTCAGTTATGATTTATCCAGTCCTCTATAAAATTGACAATTGCAAAGTTTCTCTCTTTTTAACTATTATGAATCTATTAAATTAATGAATTAATCAAAATCTGAGTTTCACTACCTTAAGCTTCAGTATATATTTGGATCATTTTATGAAAATGCATTGTTAAATATGTGAGAAAATACTGTTTTTGCATTTCATATTTGCTGAGAATAAGTCTTCGATAAATTAAGTTGCTAATGCAAAGACATGGCTGCTTCATTTTAGACACAGAATGCAGACTCAGGTTTCTGATGTTTATAATATTTATCACATTACTTTATGTATTCTTTTAAGTTCAATATCTTTGTATTAGTTATCTATTACTGCATAACAAATTATTTAGCAATAGTGATGTACACAGTCAATGATCTATGATTATCCAAAGATTCTGACAACCAGGGAGAGGCTTATCTGGGTTTTTCCAACTCTGAATATATGAGGAAATTGAAGTCAGGATGCTGCTGAAACTGCACTTATGAAAGTTTGACTGGAACAGGAGGAAGACCCTTATAGATTGGGTTCCCCCTTGGCTGGTGATGAGAGATCTTCATTCCTCACTGACTGTTGACAGGAGGTTTCATGAATCTATCCAGAAGACTGCTTGAGTTAATCTCCAAATGAGGATTTTAGTATGGAGAGCAAGGATGAAGCTATAGTGCCATATACGTATGTACAGGCCATATATGATCTAGTTCAGAAGCCATGCACAATCCCTTCTTTTGCCATATTGGGTCCAACACCCCTATTATAGAAGCACAACATTGAGCTCTAAGCTTGAAAAAGAAAATCCTTTATATGACTATGCTAAAACTGGTAAAGTTCTACTCATTGGATGGCTTAATTTCCTTATTAAAGGGGGAAATCTTGTTTTTCTGAGAAAATCCAAGTTAGCTGAATGCACCTAGCTGCCAAAATTTTCCTGTATGATTAGTCTATTGAAGTACGTTAGGTGACAGTTTCACAGCCTTCTATATTTTGGTGAGGGCTGACTTTTGAAAAAAATTTAGACATGACCATTATAGAACATCTGCAGTTTGGGCTTCTCTCTGGGATCCATTCCTGTAGGAAACACCATTTCTCTTCATGTGATATTGGTTATTTGAATCTACTTCCTTCAGCTCCAGATAATGGTTATGTGACCCTTGTATTAAATCAGCATATTCCATGACTCTGGCCATGGTGGTTTATTCTGGAATAGAAATCACTTGGGTTCAAAGAAAAAAATCCAAATATTGAAATATTGTTGGACAAATGTGAATAGTTCTCTTTCTATAAGATTTTTTTCTTTAAATTTTTATTTCATTAAGACACCCTGATTTACTATTAATAAATGAGTTTTAGACAAACTATGTTCCAGCACCAGTGTCAACTTCCCTCCATCAGTGTTCCCAGGTTTCCTTCCTCCCACCCCACCCACCTACCCCTCCTACCAAAACAAATACACTCATGCATATGTGCATTTATATGCCTTGACAGGCAGATTTTAAAGCTTGGTTGTTGTGGTTTGGATCCTTTTTCAGTGCTACTGACTCTGCAGTTTGAATATATAGCTATACCATTTTTCCACATCACTGATGTACCCCAGGTCTTTGAACCCCTAGTCCCATTACTGACCACTCACAACGTCTTGCTAACTGCTCAATTTCTTTTCCTCTCCATCCTCCTTCTTATACTCTGGAGTCAAAGCTGAGTGAGTTATCTCCTTTTTAGTGCCTGGTATTTCCTTGTCCACATTTTCCTCTAAAGCACAGGGAAGTGAGATCATTTCGTGTTTGTCCTTCATCTCTGACTTCACTTAGCACAGCATTCTCCAGTTTCATTTAAGTTTCAGCAAATTGCATGGTTTTTTCATTTCTTACAGGTGCATAGAATAGTATTCCTTGTATACCACATCTTCGTCATTTACTCATCTGTCACTGGACACCTAGAGTGATCCATATTTGACAATTGTACTCAGGTACTGCAGTGAATAATTCTTTGCATATGTCTCTTTGCAGGATTTTTCTAGTTTGCTTCAGACAAAAAGGGAAGAATTTGTTTAACTACAAGATCATTCCAATGGCGAAATAATTGGCAATACAAGAAGAGAGAAAGAAATAGAAAATATTATTATATTAATGTATAAATGTTAACATGTTTGGGCTGCTCTTTAGCTGGATTTTTCAAGTTATAGGCAGATAAATTTTATTTTAATTATTCACATTGCAATCAATAAGTCCTGGTGTACTGTTACAAATAATATATCTCCTATTGAATATTTATTTATTCTAGAACATGTGCTGAGACCTCACTTTTTTCTACAAATAATTACATTATGATATAGATAGAATTCTCTTTTACTGATAGGATTCATGAGGGTGTGAAATGTGTCATAAAAAGTATTCTAAGGCCATCAGGCACAACACACTGCACTGGGGAATGCTCCGGACCCCAGACCCCAGACCTAACACTGGGGTGCCCCAGATAGAGAAGGTGCAGTCTCCCTGCTTTCTCCAGATGCAATCCCGATGACACTGAGCTTCCACTAACATGGATCTGGTATGTGGGGACCATGACTATTTCTCCAAACCCTGTGGCCGCGTAAGCTTTCCTGATATACAAAAAAAAGTTCAGGAGCAGCTCCTTCACCCCTGAATGGCCATAATCCAAAGGGCACACAAACCAATCTCGGAATGCAGGGGCTGCTGGCAGAAATGTTCCTGGACTGTGAACTAAGCTACAGCCCCGTGCAGCCACGGGAGAGAAAAGGTTTTTGTCCCTTGACCTTTTCCCCTTTGCAGCAACATGGCGACCACCGCCTTTCAGAGCCAACTGGACAGAGAGGTAGGAGCTTGCAGTGATTGGGGGGGGGGGGTAGAACCAGCCCTGTCCCCTGCCCAAACAGGACCCCAAGCGGTTGCCCATGAATGGCTCCTCTACTCCTGAACAGCCATGATCCTAGAGGCACACAAACCAATCTCGGAACACAGTGGCTGCTGGCAGAAATACCTCTGGACTTAATTACTAAAATACCAGAATTCCAAAACTGTGCAGCCGCTGTCACCGCCGTGCAATATCAGCATCATATGCTTTTCATTATCAGCAATAGAAAATAAATGATTTAATGATGCCTTTCTGGCAGGTCTGATTGTTGGGGGAATATTCCAAATTATAGTAGTGGGTTTTCTGTTGTTAATCAAATGCAAACAAAGTAAAGAGAGTAAAGTGAAAACCATCTGCCACACAGGCAGCGTGGGGGGTGAGGGGGTGTCTACTGGGGTTCTTGGTGGTAAAGCATGTGCACTGGTGAAGGGGTGGGTGTTTTGATTATCATATGACTGAGACTTAAACCTGAAAGCTTTGTAACTGTTCTCATGGTGATTCAATAAACAAATAAATTAATTAAAAACAGAGAATATTCTAATTAAGATTTGTGTAACGAGATAAACACACTCCAGGCACTGTGTACTGCCGTGCTCAGTATTGGGAATAATATTTAAACTGCTAAATCATTTAGTATTTGTTCACAAAAGTGTTAGCGCATTCTGCTTGCATTCAGTGGCCATAAGCCACTTCCCCACCTTAGCCTGCAGTCACTGCCAAAGAACTCTTGAAGGAGGGAACAGGGCAGCCAAGCCGGTTGGTGATGAGTTGCTATTTATTCTAATTTCTGCCCCACCATTTGTTCCATTTTCCCCATGCACCTATTCCAGTCTCATTGTGTACCCCATTCCAGTTTTCCCCTGGCCCTCATTCCCAGCTCCTGCTGGCCCTCATGTTAGTCTGCCCATGCCTAGTGCCACAGCCTTAATCATAGACCCCATCCCCACAGTGTTCGGGTTAGCAAATACATATAGGTGGCCTAGTACAATCAACATAAGTAAAGCCCTTCCCTTTCTTCTAGGGAAGCTTTTCTAAGACAAAGATTTCATCTGGCTAGGAAATCTGCTCAAGGGCTGAATTTCATCTAGGGGTATGTTTCTCCTTTCCTTAGTCCAGAACTAATCATCTTAAATTTACTTCTTAATCATCTTTCTAGTCATTTCATATGGACACAGTAAGAGATATATTTATTAAAGGGTGGCTCTCCTGGGGACATCTCACTACAGATCCCAGACTACAGTCCACAAACCAGATTAGTCCTTCCAATTCCCTGCAGGGTCTTTGTCACTTTTCCTTGGAATTTGTCCATTACCATGTTCTTAACTTATTATAACTTTTAGAGTGCCTTGGTCTGTCCCATTTCAATGCCAGAGTAGCTCACAGCTTGCCCTGGGTCCATCCAAGTACATTCGTTGGGACCTTGCTTTGGGGATGCTAGGAACTAAGAGCAACTGAGGCCCAGTAAATATTATTTGGAGTCAATTAACTCGCAAGTTAGAAAAGTGTAGCATTAACTGTTTTCCTGTGTCTATACAGAAAAGACATTGCTCTAAAGTAAACTATGCAACAGACATATGGGAAAGAGCAAAGCAATATTTCGCGTACAAGTACAAAATACAGAGTCCTTAAAAGAATCTGACTTTACAAGTCGCAGGGTCTGATTTGGGAATGTAGGAGATTAACAAATAGGGGAAGCAGAGCACAGAGGAAAAGTTAAAGATGAACACAGAGGGGGCAGGATCGATAGCACAGCAGGTAGGGCGTGTGCCTTGCATGCGGCCGAACCGGGTCGATTCCCAGCATCCTATATAGCCCCCCACCCCGAGAAGCACCACCAGGAGTGATTCCTGAGTGCCGAGCCAGGAGTAACCCCTGAGCATTGCCAGGTGTGACCCAAAAAGCAAAAGACAAAAGAAAAAAAAAGATGAACACAGAGGAATGCTTTAGAAGCTCTATGATGGGTGTGACCCATAAACCTAAGCTCCATGCGGCACAGGAGAAAGGACAGAGGAGAAAGGATGAACCAACATTGTAAGATAACATTATCTTACAATTTAGGGAAAAGTAGTAATAACTACAGATAACTCAGAACTTAGTGCTATGCTAAAGGAATGGACATGGTCTCATTTAGTCCTTATTCAGTTGATTTCAAGATAGGAGTACTGCCATGCTTACTTCACAGATAACAGAACCAAGGTGCAGAATAATTAACTTACCAAGATTTACATCACTATTCAGTAGCAGGGCTGGGTTTTGACCCACTTATCTGATGTGAATCCTCTTGTATTTGTTTTTTTTTTTAATTTTTATTGAATCACCATGTGGAAAGTTACAAAGTTCTCAGGTTTATGTCTCAGCTATACAATATTCAAACACCCATCCCTTCACCAGAGCCCATATTCCACCACCAAAAGCCCCAGTATACCCCTCGCCCCCGCCCTCCCACCCCCAACTGTATAACTGATGTATTTCACTTCATTTTCTCTTTACCTTGATTACGTTCCATATTTCAACACAAAACTCACTATTGTTGTTGGAGTTTCACCCCAAGAAAGACAGCCCTATTACCAAGGAAGCATTTGATAATTAGTTTTCCATTAAAAGATTGTATGTTTTCAGTTTTTAGAAACTGCTTATTGTCGCTGGGGTTCCATCTGGAGAAGGTGTACCGGCTGTACCTCCTCTGTCTGGATTCCCGGTGTTGCTGGCCCGGTCTCAGGTCTGGAGCATTCTCCGGCCGCGTTGCTCACCAGAACGTCTGGCTTCTTCTCTCTCATATTTGTTTTAATTTCAGTGAAAATTTAACAATTTCAGTGCAGACATTTTAGAAAGAATTTAGAAAGAGGGTCCAAACCAAGATTTTTATTTTAAAATGATTTCTATTAGAACCAGAGCATTCCAATTTCCTGTAACTTTTAATTTTTTTCCCAAGGTAAGTTGTCTATCAAGCAGTGTCAAATGGAAGGCTAAGATGTAGGTCTTTGGCTGACATATTAAATGGGGAATTGAGGGCAGAGATTCCTAACCACCTACTTCCTAGGGAGAATAGAATGTTCTTCAATATGTGGAAAAGGCAAGAAATCATGGAATAAGTTCAAAAGCTTAAACCTGAGGATGTTCCAGTTAGATATTCAGAATACAGTTCCCCGGTGTTCGAAGTCTGTAAAATACACTTCGTTATTTTAATATTTTTAATTTCAGCAAGTGTGGCCTTTGTCAATAAATGGACTTTCTGGGTTAGGAACATTCCTTTGGAGTACTGTGGAAACCATAGGAGGTAACAGATCACGGAGTCAGATTCTTAGGTTTGTATTCAGCCTGAGCACAAACTCCTGTCAGCCATGAGACCTGGTCTTCCACATGTCAGAAATGTGATTGAAGGAGCCCAGGGATGGATCAGCTGAAAATTCACCTGCTTTGCAGTGTGAGGACATGATTGACACCCTTCCCACCACCAGCACCACCACTTCTGTCCATATTCCCTGAGCATGTCCCTGGCAGCTCTACTCTTTGGAACTCTGACTCTCCAGTACACAATCACGTGTGTGAAGTGCACAATGACCTGGAAATTACTTGCATGCAGCTGATCTGGATTCTATCCTCAGTACCTCAGATGACCCCCTAATCTACCCCAGGAACGATTCCTAAGAGCAGAACCAAGGGTAAGCCCTGAGCATAGCTAGGTGTGGTCTAAGAAAAACAAAACAAAACATACAAAGGGAGGAAATGGAGGAAATACATATAGAATACATATATTTAAATTAAGTGGATAGAAATCTGTTTATAATTTCAAAGTGCAGATGAATTAATCATTTAACAAGCAACAGTACTTTGTATGTTTAAATGTTTCTTAATGGGCCTTCCAATGATGATTTTTAATAAATCACATTTCCTTGAAATCAATTTTTCTAGCTTATGTGTTTTTGACAATGCACATTTCTAAAAGGTTATAGATAACTCTTTGTGGTAGAAAGTAAAACGCAAAGGTGTCCATGTCTTAATCTCTATTACCCATGACTATTATTATATGCAAAGGGTAATCAAATTGGCAAGTATGATCAGCTGGCTCTAATTAACAAGGGCCCTTAACTGTGGAAGTCGGTATCAGGTTAATCAATAATTAGATGTGACCCCTGTGGTTGACTTTAAAGATGGAAGTAGTGGCCATGGCTAAGGAATGGGGACAGTTTCTATAACTAAAAGAGGCAAAGAGACAGTTTCTTTTTTTTATATAATGTAGGAGTACTGCTACTTATTCAGTCATTGATTAAGCTGATTGAATTGGGTATGAACTCCACATTACTTTTTAATTTTTTTAAATTTTATAAGTTAGTTCACAATGTTTGATTACATTCAATATTCAAACACCAATCCCACTACCATTATACCTTCCCACCACCAAATTTGGGATGTTTCCATCCCAAACTCCAATCCCTCTCCCAAAAAACAACCAAAATAATATATTTCGTATTGTCTGTTATGAAGAACTGCTGAACATACTTACAAAAAAGTGTTCATATAGGAAACGGTATGAAGATTGTTCTATTTTAGCAGGAGTCATTAAGACATTCTATAGGATATCACTAACATGCTGTTAAAGTTCGGGTGATGTGAGTTTGTTGTATATATCTGAAAATATGTATATATATGTATATATATATATATTTCCGTCTATGATTTGTTACCTACTATCTAAACCCCATCAAATGTGGTGTGGTAATTATGGAGAATGGGTAGGGAGTGTTTTATGATGTGTCGGGTGGTCTAGGAATATGTTTACTCATATGTGAGGTTTGGCTCGAGCGGGTGGGGAGCAGCCTTGAGCATGGTGGTGGTTGGGTTGTGAAGATTTTTGGTTCCTGGAGCTGGGTCCCTTAGGGTGGGGAGGGCTCTCATCCACCTCCACTCTGGGGCGCCCCAGTGAAGACAGCCTGTTGAGGGGTCAGGACATTCTTCGGTGCTCTCTTTCAGGAGTTTCAGTTTATAGTCCATGGGTCTGAGATTACATGGTGCCAGGGGAAGTTTGTGGGTGTGACTGCCAAGCTACTGAAAAACTGGGGACCTGGGTGGAAGAGGCCCAGACCCAATCAAAGTGGGCCTGGAGATCTCAGTGACGGGTTCCTACCTAACTCTGCACTATGGGCCCTAGCTGTATCTTTTGATCCTTTTTGAGATTTATGGGTCTCTGAAATAAGGCCAATAAATGAGCTTATACAGCTGAGCTGGAGGTGGTTTGTGGGTGTGTCTCCCACATATCTAAATTTTGGGGATTTAATTTCTTGGTAAACTTGGCCCCAAGTTGTTGGGGTCTAGCCAAAGGCACAGCAGCAGTTTGGGGGTATCTGGAAGTGAATGCACCATCAGGCTGCTGATGCACTCGCCCCACAGGTACAGGTTGACCTGCTAGCAGCACCATACCCTCCAGAGATAGTTTCTTTCTAGAGCTTTCAGAAAGCAATGTTCTTCTTGAATTTAATTCCGTGAGATTCATTTAAGACATCTATATTCTAAAAGAGAAATATGGTAAATTTGTGTTATTGTAAGCTACCAAGTTTGTGACAATCTTGTAGAGCAGACATAGAACAATAATGCACACTATAAACAAAATAATCCAGCTGGAGATATACATGAGACTGTCACAGACAGTGAGGCAACTGCTCTTTTGGATGGCTTCACTTTTGCTTATTTTGGCAGCCTAGGGTGAATCTTTTTCAGAATTTGACATGATAATTGATGGACAATCTGTATTCTCAGGATCTTCCCGGAGCTATTGCAATCTACAAGAAGACACTAAAGTTAATCAAGTCTTTGACATAAAAGTTCATGTTTAAAAATAGGCTATTTTACTTTTAGTAAAATTTACAAACGTGACTAAAGTGCCCTTGTCCTTTCTTTCCCATCTCTATACACACTGACTTACTGCAATCAGTATTTGACAATAAATAACAAGGTAGTTGGTTTTTTTCTTAGTTGAATTTCAACATTGTCTATTTTTATTCTCTCTGAAGAAGAGGCAATCTAGAAAAATGATAAGAAGGGATGACATTTACAATTAGATTGACATAGTTTAATATTGTGCCTTTACCATTTACAAATTACACAACTATGCAACTGTGCAAAAATTACATGGTGTTATCAATGTAAGTACAATATAAGTTACATGGCATTATTAGCTTGTTACAGGTATCTCCATAAAATGCAGAAATATTAAATAAAAATTTAGAAAGGTAAACCTTTCATAGCACTTGCCTAGCAAAATCTCCAAAAATGTTAGCTCTTTTGCCATGCCTCTACCCAATTTCTGATCTGAAAGACATTCAAGGGAAGAATCAAATCAGCTCAGCATGCAGTAGCTTGTGAGCGGGTGGGCCCAGCAGGAGAATCAGAGGCTGAGAGGGGACCTTAGAAAACAAAGAAAGCTCTGCAAATATGAACTCTGTGGTTGTCAGATCTTTGACTTGTGGCTGACTCTATCCTGATAAAAGCCTGTTCATACTAGCAGTCTTTCTAGACATCTGCAAACCTGTGTTTAAGAATAGCCAACTAGGTGTTTGTGTACAGTGAGTATTCATTAAAACTCATTTGCAGCCCTGGGTGTTTTCTGGAGCACATTTGGCTGAAGGCCTTTATGCCATTCAAAGGATCTGAGAGTGCTATGCAGTGTACATAATTTAGTGGGCAGGTTGAAGGTTTTGTAGTCCTACAGACCTCAATTCAAACCCTAATTCCTCCACTTCCAGGTATTGCTGCTGCTTTTCTTCATTTTTGCAACAGCGATAATATTACCTTCTTCCCAGAGATCTATTTGGGATTAAATGTGATTTGCAGGCTAGGGACTCAAGCAATGCTACTGTGGTGCTTGTCATAGCAATTGTACACTATTGGTATGAATTATTTGGTTTTATTCTAATTATGCATAACATGACCTTGGGGAAATTCTAAACTAATTCTGAGTGAGTCATCCTTTTGAACATCAAATAATAAAAAAGTAAAACGTCTACTTTATGGGACTGTTATATGTTCAATAAGACAATACCTAATGTAAGTCTTGTATTTAGAGCCAACTACTATATACAGAAATGTGCAAAAGAGATGTTAATGTCTTCATTCCCCTCTTGCATTGACCTGTCTCAGCAGATGACACACACCCAGAGATGTGCTAAAGTAGTGGATGTTTTTCATTTCATACTTCATGAGTAATGCCCCACATAGTTGACCTCAGTAGATAGAAGGTGGGTAGGTGACAAGAGGGTAAGGGTGGTGTGCAGTGTACAGAAAATTGATATCTTTCTGTGTAACCAGCATGACTAAGTTTCTGAATTTCAGCAGTAAAGCAGGGGACATTGTGGAAAGTAATATTAAGGCCTGACTATTTAGGGATTTAAGCAGAAATTAACTGACAGATTATGTACTGCATACAATGACACTCATTTTCCACAATTGCTTTCAGTTAATCTCCTCCTCAACCTTGTGAAACAGAACTTACTTTACTAATTTTCTATCAGTGAAAATGTCTTTTTTCCATATTCCCATAAGCTCTTTATGTTTACAGACTCTAGAAGAGTGAATGTAAGTGTGAATTACTTTTTATAGAGTTTGAGTCACTGGTTGTACTTAGCTTAAGAGACCGTATTAAGAAGATAGAGAGTTTAGATCTAAAACAAGGAGATTAAATAAGGTGGTTGGTCTTTTTTTTTTTTTTTTGAGGGGGTGGTTGGGCCACATCCACTGATGCTCAGGAATTACTCCTGGCTTTGTACTCAGGAGTTACTCCTAGTGGTGCTTGTGGGACCATATTGTGTGCCAGAGGCTGAACCCAGCTTGGCTTTGTGCAAGGCAAACACCATATCCTCTGTACCATCTCTGCAGTATCTAAATGCGCTTTTATAATGCAAATTTTACAAATCTTCATGGGAAGAAAACTTGGGAGAGAGGATTTGTAAAGGCTGCAAATGTGCAGGATGGTCTGGCAATCTTAAAATCTGGAGGAAAATTGAAGGCATGGACGGTTTCTTTCATCCATTCTCAATTGACTTTATTTGTGGCAAGAATGCTTAGTCCTTAACACCCAAGGATAGTAGAGATAAGGATCAGGAGAATTCCTCCACAACTTCGAAGCCACTGGGAGGGAAGGCAGATGAGATAGGGAAGGGGCCACCAAGACAAGGATGCTTGGAGGGCTCGCTCTGGATGGGAGATTCGTGCTGAAAGTGGACTATAGACTGAACATGATGACCACTTAATATCTGTATTGCAAACCACAACACCCAAAAGGAGAGAGAGAGTAAAAGGGAATGTGCCTGCCACAGAGGCTGGGGGGCGTAGGGGGAAGGGGGTGACAGGAGGAATACTGGAAACATTGGTGGTGGAGAATAGGCACTGGTGGAGGGATGGGTACTCAACCATTGTATAACTGAAATGTAATCATGAAAGTGTATAAGTCTGTAATTGTATCTCATGGTGCTTCATTAAATTTTTTTTTTTAAAAGTAATCTGTAGTGCTTCATTAAAAATTTTTTAAAAAAGTAATCTTTAGTCTTTTGTCTATTGGCTACACCCAGTGGTGCTCCAGGGCTGCTTCCAGCTCTATGCTGTGGGTCTCCTCCTAGAAGTGCTCAGGAACCACATGGTGCTGAATATCAAACCTGAGATCAAACATGCACACAGGTTTCCTGTATGTGAAGCATACACTTCATTGAACTATCTTCTCCAGCTCCAGGGCAAAGAACTTTTCATTTGTCCTCTTTGAAGCTTCCAAATGAAGCAGTATTTATAACTATTGTCACCCTGGTTACATAAAATACTCATATTTCTTTATTTTGCTTATTTTGTTGGTTTTATGATGCCAGGATTCAAAACCAGAATATCATGTATGTGAGGCATGTGCACTATGATCAAGTCATATTCCCAACCAATTTTATGACTAGAAATTTGTACTTTTTGGTCTGTTCCACCGCTTTTATCCATATAACCACAATTCTCCATCTCTACCATGACCAGTCTGTCCTCTGTATCTTACCTTGAGTTTTAATGCTTATTTATTTGTTGTTTATATACCATACAAAAAATATTCTGGATTATCTTTCTGTCTGGCTTATTTTTCTTAACATATGAACTTAAGGGATATCAATATTACTGCAAGTGACAAGTTTTTTTCTTTTTAAAAGAGGCTAAATAATATTCCACAATATTCCATTCCATTTTCTTCATTTGTTCCTCTATGAACTTAGGTGTTTCAATATCTTTCCTATTATAAATAATGCTGCAATTAATAGGAAAATGTAGATATATTTAAAAGTTACTGGTTTTTTTTAAGATAAGTATTTAGAAATAAAATTTGGGGATTACAGGGTAGTTCTCTTTTAATTTTTAAAGTAATCTCCATATTGTTTCCTATGGTGACTGAAAAAAATTACATTCCTACTAGAAGTATACAAATGCTCCCTTTCTCTGTATCTTCATTGCCTTTCTTTGATTAGGCCACACTCAGCTGTGCTCAGGGCTTGCTTCTAACTCTGTGCTCAGGGATCACTTCTGGCTGTACTCAAGGGATCATCTGAGTGGTACCAGAGATAAGACCCAGGTTGAGAGGTATTTGTGAGGCAAGAACCTTACCTGCTGTACTGTCTTTTCAACTTATTCCTTCCTTCCTGCTTGCCTAGCAGGTGTGAGGTAATATCTCAGTTGTGGTTTTTATTTGCATTTTCCTTATAATTAGCAATGTTAAACATCTTTTTCTATACTTGTTTGCCATCTGTATGTATTTAAAAAAAATGGTGTGCCCAGGTCTTCTTCTTTGCTCATATTTTAATCAGATTAAAAGTGTTATTTGCTAATAAATTGTAAGAGTTTTTTTGGATATTCATGATAATTTGATATATGATTTACAAATACTTTCTCCCATTCAGTAGGTTGTGCTTTCATTTTAATATTTTTTTTTCTGTGAAGCAGTCCACTGGTTTATTTTACTTTTGTGATATCTTTCTGATTAAGATAAAACTTATCTGCCCAGAGATCATTGTCTTTGTCACTTAAAATCTATTTTCTGGGTGTTCAGCCTGAAAATAATGTCAGCTTTATATAGAGTAAACTTCTTTTCTTGAAAATCATCCCATAACATCAATAAATACAGAGTTATAAACTTATCTATAAGTTTAGGTAAGTTTGGATTAAGCCATATTTAAGTCAGTAAAATACCTAATTCCCAACCCAAATAGAAGAAGGCAGAAATAGAGATAAATGAGATTAAGCAAGTAATCATTTACTCAGGTGTCAACTGTACTGAATATTCCCATAAGAACTCAGGAATTGGAAGCATCTGGTTTTTCAGATAATGACAATTAACTTAAGACTAACAAAAAAGAGGTGTCTTGCAAATCAAAATAATGGGCAGTTGTACCTGCAGACTGTTAGATCATTACCTCTATCATTTTATAATATAGCAGGAATGGTACCTAATGAAAATGAACCAAGAGGAGTAGAATAGAGACTCCAGCACATAGGAGTGTGGGAGAGCGATGCAGATTGCAAGAAGATCTATGCAGGTCTTTTTACCACAGTAAGATCTACAACTCAATTCCTTCATCCAATCTAAAATTCTAACATTGACACACATTACAAAGTAGTCTCAACTCAGAGCATAAGACTGAGGTACCCTTCTCTGGAGAAACTTAACTACCTCTTCCCCCCCCCGCCCCCGAGAGAAAGATCTGTTTAGGAACTCTAAATAAAATATACATCTAGTTATGAAGTTTAAAATAAAAAATAAATTGATTTGGTAATGTCTCAGGTTGATGTAGGCAGGAAGGTAGGGAAGCCCCTCCAGACAATCCCCCTAGGCAATGGCAATGAATTTCCTGAAAAAAAATAGTAGCAATAGCCCTGAAGTTGTAAAAAGCCAACTTTATAGAAGATAGGAATTAAGGCTCGATAAGACTGTTGACCTGGTGCCAGCAACAGACCCCAGAGAAGGCTGGACCCCGCTCTGAGAGAAGCTCCAGCAGGAACAAAAGACCAGAAAAAGAAATTTCAAAGAAGACCACTGGCCATTCCCAACCCCACCTCCTTGGCCAACTCCCTAGCAACCGGACTTTTACCTAGGTAGAAGCCCCACATGATGCACATTGGAAAAACCCTATAAAAACCACCTTGAACAAAGGAAGGATGTGCATATGCTGCCCAAGCAATGTGTTCCTAGTGCCCACTTGAGCAAGCACATGTGGGGCCCAAGAACTTTTATGCTTCCATATCTAATGCTGGGATGTCTGTAGGGGTTTCTCTGCCTTTAGAGAAACCTGCACTCTCTCTTGAGCATGTTACTCTCTCTCTCTCTCTCTCTCTCTCTCTCTCTTTCTCTCCATCCTCATCCTTCTTATAAACCTCCAAATAAAATCTGTTTTACTTCATTGTTCATCTACTCCTAAAAGTCTTTTCTGCGACACAAGACATGAACCCAGTAACCCTGGGTGCTAGGATGGCAGACGTGGATCAGGAAAGAGTGATCATCTTTCTCCTTCCAGCCTCATATAAACTACCTGTGGGCCCACCAACAGGTAATACACAACAGCTTTCTACTTACGGTTTTTTGTATCCATTTCTAAAAAATGGATAGTCAAGGATCACCAAATGCTTTAGAGAGGTCATTAAACTGTAAGAAAAAGGAAAAAAAATGATAGATACTTGAATAAACAGAGTTAGTATGGCAGCGGGGGTAGGGGGCGGGAAATAAAAATAAATAGGTAAGAGAAGACAGTGAAACTGTGAAACAGAAAAGACTGCCTATAAAATAGGAGTATTTGGGGCTGGAGTGATAGCACAGGGGTAGGGCGTTTTCCTTGCATGCGGCTTGGGTTTGATTCCCAGCATCCCATAAGGACCCTTGAGCACCACCAGGAGTAATTCCTGAGTGCAGAGCCAGTAGTAACCCCTGTGCATTGCTGTGTGTGACCCCAAAGTGCAAAATAACAAAAGGAACATTTATTAAAGATAATAACCACGAGAGTTGAAAAAATTAGTAGTAAGAAACCATCCTGGTTTGGAATTCCTCAATCTTAGACATGGATTTTAACTTAAGTCATTTGAGAGATTTGACTAAGAAATAATAATTATTAGGACAGTGAAACAAGGAAGAAGAGAAGCTAATAAAAAGTGTGTTATCAAGCCAATCACTATAGGTAGTAGGAGCTTAATCTAATTAAGAGAGTCTGGGAGATAGTGTAGATGGCATTGTTTGAGGGTGGTTTCCAGGCATATTTGGCTTGTTCATGTAGTGGCCATATGTGCTCTCAGTAAAAGGACTAACAATAAAAACTCTGATGCAACTTGTAGAAGTTACCTCCTGAAGTTATAAAAACTGATGATAACTTGATGGCTAAGAACTATAGAAATTAATTTTTCTCACAAGTTAGGAGTTCAGAAGTCCAAAATCAAGGATTGATCTTTTTTGAAGACTCTTCCTTTGAAGATTCTGAGGGGAAATCATTGTATACATCTCTTCTAGTTTATAGTGGTTGTCTTTCTTAGGCATTATTTTAGTTGTAGACTCATGACTTGAATCTGTCTCCACTATCATACTGCTTTCCTTATGTGTGTCCTCTTTTCTTCCCATAAAGACATTGGTCATTCACTTTAGGTCCTACACCAATACAGTATAGTCCCATTTATATTATTATTATATACATTATTAACTAATTGTTATTTGTGAATATTTTATTTCTAAATAAATGACACATTCTGAGGTGATATTAGCTGTTTAATTTACGCTTTTGCATACAATTTTTGAATGACATCAAATGAAGAATATATGCACATGGAAGTCACCATCTGATAGAAAATGATGAAAAAAGGGTGTATAATGTGTAATAAAACACACTTATATTTTAATATAAGAAAGAAAGATAATAGAGTTTAGATAAAGTTGGGTGCAAGCAATGAATAGCACTGCACTGTAACACTGTCGTCCCGTTGTTCATTGATTTGCTTGAGCAGGCACCAGTAACATCTCCATTGTAAGACTTGTTGTTACTGTTTTTGGCATATTGAATATGCCACGGGTAGCTTACCAGGCTCTGCCATGCAGGCAGGATACTCTCAGTAGCTTGTCAGGCTCTCTGAGAGGGACGGAGGAACTGAACCCAGGTCGGCCGCATGCAAGGCAAACGCCCTACCCACTGTGCTATCACTCCAGTCCGCACAAGCAATGGGTATCTGATTGATATATCCACATTTTAAAGGAAACTAAGTATGATTATAATAAATTGTTTTTATGTGTCATGGATAGCTCAGTGGGACAGTATGCACTGGGTAGGTAGGAGACTACAAGTTTGATTTCTGGCAATGCCCTATATGCTAAGTGCAATCCTGATGGAACTACAAATTGTGATTCCTAGTGCCACTACAAAATAATGTAATGAAGTGTATGTGCAAGTACTGCAGTTAAAGTGTCAGATCATGGGAAAACACAACTTAGTGTGTGAGCACCAAAACCATGTGTACAAGTACCCCCAGTCATCACAACAGTGACAAAAAAAGAAGACAAAGATGTCGGGGTCCAGCCCCTAAGAATGCAGCCGAGACAGGAGTTCTGAGGGACCAACAGCAGACACACAGCTTGGTGGCTGAGGGCTGAAGGCAAGTTTATTCTTTCAGCAGGGGGTTTATATACATAGCTAGTCACGTAGGCACTGTTATCTTAGCCCGAGAAGGTTAGTCACAAATTTACGTGGTATGCGGTTGTGCTTAGGAGGGGAAGGCACGAGAGATTACAGAGGAGGGTCTGTTTTGTCTCTTGTCTGTTCTCACAGCAGTCAGAAGAATTCCTCCTTCTAACACACTACAAGATGCCCCGTACGTCTGAAGAATTCCTCCTTCAGATATACGCTGGTGACGTCTCCTCCAAGGACTCCTCCCGGATTCCATGGGTCAATGTACGCGGGAAGCTTTCCAGATTCCCTGCCAGCAGGCACGTAGGCACAGGGGGTCACAGAAAGGACAGAAAGAAGCCCCACTTTCTGTAGTTCCCTCACATCTCCCCCTTTTTTATTTATTAGTGGCCAGATCTCTTAGTTCCAATTGTAAGCGTTTAGAGGACACAAAAAGGGTCCTTAACCTTCTCAGGATAAGAGTTAATGCCAGACAGAGTACAAAACAAAATATCAATAAAACAAGAATTCCAAGCCCAGATCCTAATAGAGAATAAATCCAATGATCAATGTTCAGAAATTGGCTTCTAAATGATTGAGCAATAGTTTTAGCATTTTTTAACAGGTCGGTATTGAGGTGAGGGGCATTTTGAACATTCTTAATTTCCATATGTAATTTAAGTAAATTTAAGGACGAATTTTCATTATGCCAAATACCTTGCAAATGGTTTTTGATTCTATCCCATGAAAATTGCGATCGATTGTAAAAGACTTGTGTGACACAGATATGGTTATATTCATAATGACAGCGCAAATGTTGTAAGGTTTCAAAGCGCTGTAGCTCGTCCCCTAAAATGTTTACTGTGTCAAACAAGGTGTTTAGTTTTTGCTCTATCTTTATTTGTGTTTGTCTCAAGATGTTCTCATTAAAAATACCAAGTCAGATTATTCCCAAGGTTACTTAGAGCACGAGAAGTATGTACGTGCAGGATGTGTCCTGCTTATCTTGCTGGTAGGTTTTACCTTCAAGGCCCCTCTTTCAAGAGGCCCTCTGCACAGGACTCTCCCAAGCCCCCAGTGCAGGTCATACAAAGTTCATTGTCCCACGCTGGTCTCTAGTCTCTAGTCTATGTGCTCCAAGCAATCCCACTACAGTCCCCCCTTTTTTATTTTATAAGGAACGCGCCTCATTTTCTAATTGCAGTTTCCGAATTCTTTTTGCTGAAGTTTTGGCCATAGTTAGAAGCACCCGGAGACAAACACAACTAACAGCGATTAATACAATCAAGATCAAAACAGCAGAAGCAACACCGATAAGAGAATACAGCCAATGAGAAAATGAAAAAGGGGGAGATCGTTGTTTAAGCGCTTGTACAAATGCCTGAGCTTCTTGGACAAATGTTTCATCTAAGGATGGGGCATTATCAGTTTTTGAATGCTTTGGATAGCCCATAACAGAAAAACATTGAAATAAAAAATTTTTGTACTTGTGTTACATTTTCCCCAGGCAGGGGTGCTGCCCAGACATAGCCTGAAAAGGTGTCAACTGAAACATGAACATATTTTAAACGGCCAAAGGAAGGCTCATGTGTGACATCCATTACATCCTGTAATTTTTCCATTTCAAAAACAATTACACTTTGCTTTTCTACTTTTCACTGATGATATCTCCATACATTATCTTTCTGACTTAAGACATACATCTATAGTCATCCCACAAGTTTAAACTCACTGAAATTGGTACAACATGATCTCACAAGTTTGGACAGAAGTTGACAATCATCTTATTTAACATGGCAAAACTACTCTGCAGTCACAAACATTATATCGGTTCTTATAGATTTTCAAAAAGTTTTAAAGATACTCACAACTAAAGTTCTTACAACATATATTAACCTGGAGACATCTTTAGAATTCTGATTTCTAGGAACAACTTTTAAGATTAAAACACTCATAGATTACCATGAAACAGTAAGGATTCTACACTGGTGTACAAAATTCTCTGAAGTTCAGGATTAGGTTGGTACCGTAAATCCCAGACTAAGTCCTCAGGCCAATTCAGCCTGTGCTTCCCCATTTGGGTTCTGCTTTGCAGAGTCTTCTTTAGATTTTCTTGTGACTTCCAGCTGAGATCTGCTCTAGGCTGAAGTTTGGAGTGTTGGAGTTTCAGGTGGTCTGGAGACTGAGCCAGGAGGATGGATTTTACTCCAGATGAGGCCGTAGCAGGATCCAGAATGGATTAGTAGGTCTGTCATCTGTTAAAATATAAGCAGAGACCTTTCCTCCTACAAGGAGGTTTCCCACCCTTTCTTTTATTGTGTGTTCGTCAGATTTTAATGCAAATATAAGGATCAGTTGTTTCCCAAGCCCTTTCTCATTTACAGAGTTGCAAGAGCCAGATACCTAGAAGAGTTAACAAACTAATTTAGCAAGTCTTATCTGCTGAGCAAAAGTGTGATTAGAATTCACTGTTGAGGTTAGGGAGGGTCTGCATATCCAGTCTGACTGAGGCAGAGCTTGCTGAGCTGGGAATGCAGGGGGATGGGTGGATCCAGGGAAAATCTTTAAAAACTCCCAAAGTGACAACTGAGATTAACCCCTTATAATCCTGAGCTAAGTAGCTTTAAAAATTTTAGTTACCAGAAGTCTCAGAGATCAAATAAAACACAGGTACAATAAGTTTTTCAACCAATTTTGCAACTCTAGAAAATTATATTTTAAACTGAAGCATTATTCTTTGAACCTGTTTTCATAGATCACAATTATTTCAACTCACAAGATTCTCTAGGTCAAATAATTCTAATCCAGTGCAGATATAAATATATACATTGGTATAATAGCAAAAGACTTTTGGACCATCAATTTTTGTGAAACACGGTAAAAACTTCTTTGACTTAATTTTGAGAGTTTTTTGTACTTTACTTAAAATCATGAGCTTTCTAACTTTAACAATTCTACAATACAAACATGCTTTCAAACACAGAAAGAGCCCTATGGGTATATATATATATTTTTTTAACCAAACTTTGATAATAGCATAAAAAAAATTTGGACTGTCAATGTTTATGGAAACATAAGAAAACTTTATTTATTTTGAGGGTTTCTGTACCTCTGTTGCTTGAAAAACAGCTAAATTCCTCATTAAAATTGACTGAGGCTTGTAAGATAAAGCCTTGCACTCTCTGAATTCTTATTTCACTTTTTAGTTTTCTGGCTCTAGTTCTGTAGCTTTTTCTAGATAGCACAGATACTGGAATTCAAAAGAATTTCAACTGTTAATAACTATTAATGTTCTTCCAATAAGAAATTTAGACTAAAAATTTCAATTTTGTTGTAGGCGCCACATTCTAATCAGAAATCTTTGCTTAACCTGATCTAACAAGTTCCAAAGACACCTTAGATCTTATAAATTGCTGGGCTTCATATCACTCTGATCTCCCTTGATTTTTTCTGCCCAGGTCTAAGAATTACTGACTTCAAATTAGCTCTAACACTCGAGTGTTCCACAGACAGACAAACAGACAGACAAACAGATAGACAGTAAGTTCACTAAAAAACACCACACATACATGTGCACACGTCTGCAGTTGATCTATCAATCTGACCTTTTAGAAATGGCAGGGAGAAAACTGACAGACCGAGAAAGGAAGGAGCAGTCCCCAGGGCAAAATTAAGCCCTGTCGGCCGATTGGGAACATTGCTCCCCGTTTCCCCGCCTGACCAGCCAGTTCCCTGTCTGTTAAAAATGGGTCTAGAAAGCGCTTTTGTTTATATAAGCCGGCAAAACCTTTCCAAAATTGTTGAAACCTAAGGTGGTCAGATGCTAGCATTTTTCTTTCTTGGTCAAGACTAGTTTTGAGGCAGGGAACTAGTATCTTATCAGATTTGGGGATAGGCTACCTTAGTGATATACTTTTTCATTCCTGATATTATTAAACACTTAACCACATGATCTTGCATTTTCCTGCCTTCTCTGCTGATAATAAGCAGAACTAAGAGAAAGATAATGAGACAAATACACACACACTAAAGGCACACGTACAAAGCACACTCCTGCACTCGCTCGGACCAGTCCTTCTTTCACACGGGTGCGCACCCACTCACCACATTCACACTGAAATTCCTGAACCTGCCCTACAGATGTCCACATTATCTTTGGTCTTATCCCCCTGACAATGGGGTTGCTGGTAATCTAGAGAGCAAAAAAGCTCTCTCAAATTCAGGATTCCCTTGTAGGGGCTCTTGCATTTTTCTTACTGCATCAATCGGCGTTTTTTCTGCGCCATTCTCTCTATAGTATTCTTTTATCGTTTCCCCGACTTTTTTCCAAGTCTCTATATTCACGGTACCATCCTTAGGGAACCAGGGGCAAATTTCTCTCACAAAGTCTATGAACCTCACAAGCTGTCCCAACCCGACAGTTATTCCTTTCATTTTTAGAGATGCTTGTAGCATCTGTGCAAATATCGTCTGACTAGACGTTTGCCCCATCTTACCTCAAAACTTTAACTTCCGCGCGCTCACCTCTGAGGGTCCCTGTTCCGGGCGCCACCTGTCGGGGTCCAGCCCCTAAGAATGCAGCCGAGACAGGAGTTCTGAGGGACCAACAGCAGACACACAGCTTGGTGGCTGAGGGCTGAAGGCAAGTTTATTCTTTCAGCAGGGGGTTTATATACATAGCTAGTCACGTAGGCACTGTTATCTTAGCCCGAGAAGGTTAGTCACAAATTTACGTGGTATGCGGTTGTGCTTAGGAGGGGAAGGCACGAGAGATTACAGAGGAGGGTCTGTTTTGTCTCTTGTCTGTTCTCACAGCAGTCAGAAGAATTCCTCCTTCTAACACACTACAAGATGCCCCGTACGTCTGAAGAATTCCTCCTTCAGATATACGCTGGTGACGTCTCCTCCAAGGACTCCTCCCGGATTCCATGGGTCAATGTACGCGGGAAGCTTTCCAGATTCCCTGCCAGCAGGCACGTAGGCACAGGGGGTCACAGAAAGGACAGAAAGAAGCCCCACTTTCTGTAGTTCCCTCACACAAAGAGGGTTAATTAATACTTTCACTATAAATTACATTAGTCACTGTGAGAACTAAACAAATTTCCTGACAGTTATTTGACTGAGGAAGGACAATGTTAACCCATAAAGCAAGTACAGTGCAAAGCATTAAGCAGTAAATTGATCACCTCAGGTATAGAATGTCTAAAGTTTGAACAGTAAAAAACCAAGATTATTAGTAAATCTTCAGTTTCCAGTAAACACATGTCACTACCAGGCAAACAGACCTATGCTAAGTTTCTGTCATAATATTTTAGAAAATTTGAATTAATGAGAAAAGCATAAAATTATTCAGAGACAATGGTGGTGCATTAATATTTTTAAAAGCAGGTGCTAGGACAGCAGCGGTGTTCTCGGTAACAGCACTGAAAGCTGAGCAATGATAAAATACTAGCTTTCAGTTTCAGAGGGGGTTACTTTCCACTTGAATTTGATGCCTTCTAAACTATCAATCAAATATGAGGATAAGGAGAAAAATACTTTTCAGGCATTCATATTACAAATCAATTATCTTTAGCACACCTTTTATTTTATTTCTGTGCCAAGAAAATATAAGAATGGACTAAGAAGCTAAATCAGAGGTAAAAACAGTAATGCACAATGACAAGTTCTGGACATCCACATACAAAATTATTATCAAACAGCTTGCCAAGGTGAGGAGAGAACAAAGGCTGACTAGAAAATACTCAGGGACAGTAGTGGAGGATCAGTCATGGATTCTTTGGTGGTGGTAGTGCATGTGATAATTTGACATATTGATACCATGAACTTTAACACTATTATAACTGGCAAGCTACCCGTGACATATTCAATATGCCAAAAACAATAGCAATGACATGCTCTTCATGTTCCTGGTGAGAGCAGATGCCATTGGGCTACTCTAGCACGTGACAGGGACAAATGGAGATGTTACTGGCGCCCACTCGAGCAAACTGATAAGCAACAGGATGACAGTGACACAGTGATAACTAAATAATAATAAATAATCATTATAATAAATAATAATAATGAAGCGGAATAAGAGGAATGGAATCCAAAAGAGCAAAGATCAAAGCCATGCTAAGGAAGATCCCCAAATCCCTGGTACCACCTGGTCTCTGAACCTCCCAGAAGTGACCCCTTGAGCACAAAGCCAGCATTAAGCACTGAGCACAGCAAGGTGTGTTCCCCCACAAAGGAAAACCCCAAGAAATAAATATCAACTCTCAATTACTAAGCCACACATTGATCAACCAAAGGTTGTTCAAAAAGAGATTTTTAAAAGTTGGGAGAAAACCTGGGGTTCAAATTGTGCTAAAGAATAAAAGGCATGTGAAAAACTGCTCTACATCACTAATCATCAGGAAGATGCAAATCAAAACAACAATGACATACCATCTTATACCAGAGACTGGCACACATCCAAAATAACAAGAGTATCCAATGCTGGCATGGAAGTGGGGAGAAAGGGACTTTTCTTCATTGTTGCTGGGAATGCCGACTGGTCCAGACTTTTTGGAAAACAATGTGGGATTTCCTCAAAAAACTAGAACTTGAGCTCTTATTTGACCTAGCAATACCCCTTCTGTGACTATAACCTGGAGCCCAAAAACATAATGCAGAAACACCATTTGCACTTCTATGTTAACTGCAACACTATTCACGATAGCTAGAATCTGGAAATAAGCTGAGTGCACATGAACTTGGATAAATTTGGATGACTGGATAAAGAAACTTTGGTACATCTACACAATGGAATACTACAGAGCCAATTCAACAAAGTCATGAAATTTGCTTATAAATAAATGGATATGGAGAGTATCATGCTGAGCCAAAAAATTCAAAAGGAGAGGGACAGATATAGAATGACTGTATAACATGTGTGTGTGAGTATACATATATATGTATATATGTATATATATATATATATATATATATTATGAGACTAATTCCCAAGGCCAGGGGCCAGGAGTTCTGGTCAATGGTTGGAAGCTTGCCACAAGAGTGTGTGTGTGGAGAAGGGTGGTGCAAAGGGCAGATGGATAGAGAAGTGGTCACCATGGCAATAACAGTTGAAATGATCATTTTAGACAGGAACTGAATGTTGAAAGTAGGTAAAGGAATATGCATGATAACCTTTCATTATCTGTATTGCAAACAATAAGGCCCAAAAGGAGAGAGAGAGAGAGAGAGAGAGAGAGAGAGAGAGAGAGAGAGAGAGAGAGAGAGAGAGAGAGACTCTGAGAGAAAGAGCCTGCCATAGTGGCAGGCAGGGGTGGAGAAGGGGGAGGGGCGCTGGAGACCGGGAGGGGAAATGGAGATGATTGGTGGGGGAAAAGTACAGTGGTAAAGAAATGAGTGTTGGAACATTATATTGCTGAAATCCAATCATGAACAACTTTGTAAATGTCTTAATGTTAAACACATATTATGCTAAATAATGTCCCAGATTGGAGCAGAACAGTGAATTTGAGGGAAGAAACCCTTCAAGAAAATGTGCAAAGTTAGCATCCAAGAAATGGTAAGTTTGACATTGGAAAAATGTATTGGAAAATGTTTTTGAAGAGTCATTTGAAAGTCTGGTAGGATTTCATTGGCTTGCATTAAAATTTAGCAATTAAAAGGAGTCACATTTGAAATCCAGGTAAAACAAAGTGATGCAAGAAATGAAATGTAATCATGATGCACCCACTTCAGTGAACAGTAAGAAATATTTACATAGCCATAGTAATAAAACCGATGATGTGTAGTTAGTAAAAATTATGATGTAATTATACTTAAAGATGTAGAAGCCAGAGAAAGGGAATATAAAATGACTCCAATCTTCCTCTCTTTTAAGGAAATGGACAACATTTAAATTTAACAACCTCCCAAAAATAGTTTAGGCATATTCTTCAGAAATACAAAGTAATAACATGAGCGGGGGGAAGCTAAATTAGGATTTTAAATTAATTGACCCCGGGCAGAGTAAGATATACATAAGAGTTGATTCTGTCTTGGGGTAATGAGTGTATGCTAGTAATTTGAGATTATTAGTTCTGTTCTTTTAGTCCAAAGTCTTCCAATTCTGTAAATTGCCTCAGTTTCCTTCCTTGTCACCTTATCTTACAAATATTCTATTTTTAGAAGGGGGCCCAGAAAGTTGAATGTGTTGGAAGAACAGCATTTTCATATTTCTGTAGTCTGCATCAAATTTTGCATCACTCTCATCAAGAAAGAAATTCCATTGATGAACAACAGACTACAGTTGGGAAGAGATTCCTTAAGGTGTGGAATTTGCACTGGGAAAGGGAGCAATATGATGAACACCCAGCACCTAATACTACAATCTTATACTTAAAATATGAAAAAGGGAGAAAGAAAACTATGATATAAACTATGTTTTATATATATATATATATATATATATATATATATAAAGAGGTCAGTGACCATCTGGCATCATTTTAGTGACCTTTCACAACCTCCCTGAAGATGCCCTGCTGAATTTTAGTTACCTAAGAGTTGCACCACACCCACATAAAGCTAATCACTGAGCCAACTGGGAGTTGAGAGACACTTGGTTAAACCTAATAGACACATAAGACCCTGGCCTATCCAGTTCATATCTGACAGGTAGAAGGCAAGCAACACCATTACAGTGGGAAAAGCTCTCCCAGGGCCTGAGAAATAATATAGAGGTTAAGGTGCATACTATACATGTAGGGAGCCCAAATTTTGTCTCCAGCACCACGTGGGTCCCTAAGGAACATGAGTTAGCCTCAGAGGGCCTCACATACCTGCAGGGTGTGTCCCTAACAACCCTTCAGCACTGCTTGGGTGGCATGAGAAATCTATGGCACCATAGGGTCCCAGCAGCACCTATCCTTGGGTGCTAGCACTAAAGAGCAAGCCTGATTGCTGAGAATCACTGGTATGCTTTGGTATTTTTTCAGCCCTGGAAGGCACATGATGTGACTGACACCCCAGTTTCCCAATAAATTCAACTACCCCCACACCATGTCCCCAAAGTGATTCCCCAGCTACACCCAGATCTGCCTGGCCAAGGGAGACCAGCCACTGGTGGCCACTTAGGCTCCCTGGAATTTTGTGCCCGGGTATTCTCAAGTACTTGCAATCTGTAACTTGAGATTTCCCTAAGTCTGTTAGAACTTGGCACAGAGATATCACACAGCACTTGTGATGGCACATCATTGGTTGCCTCTCGGGCCTGCTTTAAGTTTACGCTTCTGCAATCTTGAATCTCAGTTGACCTCCAGGCTTTATAGAGCTTGACAGAGTTGCCCTCCAGCCCTGAAATGCTCAAGCTCCTGGTTACGGCCCAGGTCTGCAGTTATTTGTTTATAACCCTGATTCACTCACACCTGGTGCCACAACATTTCCAACACACACGCACATCCTCCCACTACAGGATACGACACAGGTCTACTTGACTTTGACACTACAGTTTTGACTTTGTGCTCACCCATGCAAATCCCACAATAGACACACAGGTATTCTCAGTGCCATGGTTGCTGATAGTTTGGTGACTGCAAACCCCCAGTTGTGCACAAGACTACTTAACATCTATACTCACAGCTGCTGCCAGGCACTATAAACATGTGCTGCCATTCAAGTTTGTTCAGTGTAGGTGCTATAGCCACAACAGAACATTCATGAGCACAAATTCCTGGTAGTTACTCAAGCACACAAAAACTCAAGAAGTCACTGTTACCCCCTGGAATTGTGATTGTGAACCCCTGATTACCAGTCAGATTTGTTTGTACCCGGTCTTTTGCCTCTAGCTTCACATCACATCTGGCACAATGACCAGAGAAGGAATTCACTTGCACTAATGGATGAAAATGAAAGCCTGGTAAGGAACATCAAGCATCTCAGAGTTTTCTAAATACTCTGACAAAGACTTCAAAGCAACGATACTATTGGTTATCACTAAAATGAAGAAATCTATGGAGAGGGAGTGGAGAGATTATACAGAGGGTAGGCTTTTGCCTTAAACATCACCAACTGGGGTTCAATAGCCTGCACCCCATAAAGTTCCACGAGTCTACCAGGAATAATCCTTGAATGCAGAGCAAGGAATAAGCCCTGAGAACTACTGGGTGTGGCCAAAACACCCCAAAAATAAACTAAAAAACAGTGGTGTTGGAATAAAAAACAGACAGTAGGTCGATTTGAATAGATTAAGATCTCAGAAATAGGTACTCTGCTATAAGAATACTCAATTAACAACTGAGAAGTAGAGACAACAAAATTAGAAAGAAAATTCTCTTCTACAGATGGTGCTGAGAAAACTGGATAGCCATGTACAAAAGGATAAAATTGGGCTATTATATCATAGTAACCACAAATGTTAACTCAAAATGGATTAAAGGCTTGGATATTACATCTAATATATAAAATGAATTGAAAAAGAACTTTAGTAAAACACTCCATGACATTGGCTTCAGTGGTATCTTTTATGGTTCAATTCCATTGGCAAAGAAAACAAAAATAAATAAACTTCCAAAGAAACTATCACTGGGGCTGGAGGATAGCACAATGGTTAGGGCATTTGCCTTGCACGCGGCCGACCCGGGTTCTAATCCCAGCATCCCATATGGTCCCCTGAGCACCGCCAGGGGTAATTCCTGAGTAAAGAGCCAGGAGTAACCCCTGTGCATCGCTGGGTGTGACCCAAAAACAAAAACAAAAAACCAAAGAAACTATCACTAAAACAGAAACACATTCTGCCAAAAGGAGAAAATATTAGTATACCACTTAACTGACAAATGGTTAAAAAATTAAGATATATAAAACATTCACAAAATTAAACAATAAAATAATAAACCACTCTATCCAAAAAATGTGAAGTGCTTAGCCAACACCCTCTCAAATAGATATACTAATGCCCAACTGACATGTGGAAAAAATAGTAATTGTTACTTACTATCAGGGCAATGAAAATAAAAACAGTGAGTCTTCAATTCTTGCCTGTGAGAATGACCTACCTAGAGCAGGCCTAAAGAACTAGTTGTAGCAGAGATGTGGAGAAAGGAGAACCTTTCTTCAGTGCTTCTGAAGTGTACATTGGTTCATTATCTATGAAAAACAACGTGGGTTTATTTCAAAAAATTGAAAAGGGTTATCAATATGATATGGCAAATTGACTCTATGCACCTAAACAAATATCACAAAACATGTCAAAAAGATATATGCACACTCGTATTCATTACAGAACTATTACAATAGCCACTATATTATATTTAATATATATATATATATATATTTAAACAACTCACGTACTCAGGGACAGATGGGTGGATAAAGATGTCCAATACATGCACAATAAACTGCTATTCATCTGTAAGAAAAGATGAAGTTTTACCTTATTTTAGATAGGACTGGTGGAGTCACGCTGGATAGAATAATTCAGAAACAGTAAGTAAGCACAATCATCTTATGCATGTGTAAGATTTAAAAAAAAAAAAAAGCTGGAGTACAGGGCGGAGGCGCTTTCCTTGCACACGGCCAGATTTCATGCCCAGCATCCCTGAGCAGTGCCAGGGGGAATTCCTGAGAGCAGAGCCTGGAGTAATCCTCCGATCATCACTGGGTGTGGCCCCCAAAGCAAAACCTGACTTTGAAGATTCAGTCTGGATTCAAGGGAGAAGGATAGGTTTCCATAAATAAAAATAAAAATACACGTACATACATATGTGGAAGAAATGATTGGTGTTCATTTTTACAGATAATGACATTTGATTGTTCGTTACTGGTAGCTAAGTTCAGGTGGGTCAGCAGAAGGTCTGTCTGACAACACTCTGGAGAGATCAAGCAGCACCTCCAGGCTCTGATACAGCGCATAAGAAGGAAGAGGGTCATCGATGACTTCAATGCCAAGAGCAGACGTGACGTCAGGACGTACCTGGACGTGGCGCCCACGCTCGCCTTTGCCCATGGGCACCGTGATGTGCGCGAGACGAGACTCAAGCGCCAGGGCGCCGAGAGCTTGAGCTGGCCGCTGTCCTGCTCCAACGGCACCCCCGTCTTCCACAGGTCCACCTCGCAGATGGCCCTAGACCCCAGCGCCAGGCTTTCCGCCCTGGACGTGTTCCGGGAGGAGCCTTCGTGCGCCAGAATCACGCAGTTCGCCGGGAGGAAGGAGAACGGGCAGACCTTCAGGATGCACCAGTTGCGGAAGACAGTGGGCCTGGGGTGGCTTCCTGGAGCGCAACTGGGATGAGGCCGGGGTAGATGTGCTCAAGGTGCCGGGCCGGCCTGGTGCTGGTGCAAGAAGTCAACGTGTTTCTGCGGCGACCGTTGCATGAACTGCCAGTCTGAGCGCGAGGACACCGGGCAGCGCCCAGTGCAGCACGAGAGCTCCAGGGCCCAGAGGTTGACCACCTTGCCCGTGCATGACCCCTAGCTCCCCGGGTGGCAACTAGGGGAACAGTGAGAGCCACCGAGAGACCCTTAGACTTGGGGGGGCGGCTACTATCCTAGGATAGCCTGAGCGAGGCCTGGTGACTCCGGATCTTGGCATCTGTGCCTTTCTGCCTCACCTGGAGAAGCTGCGCCGCCTCCATTTTTGAAACAGGTATGAACTCTTGCACAGTGCATAAAGAGGCTCTTTATGTAAGAGGAGATTTTCTTATTAAATACGCACCCATGTTTTACACACACACACACACACACACACACACACACACACATACACACAGAGTACTTACATTTTTGAAGTAAAATATTTATTTGTATTGATCAGAGGGTCCAAGGATAAGTAAAAATCTATGGGGAGGAAGTACTTTATTTGACATATTTTAAAATATTTAATATTGAAAAATGAATGAATCATTATACTTGAACTGCTATCTGTGATGACAATATTGATGCACATTTGACAAATTATAAAGGAATAAAGGACTTTTGTGGAAAGTTAATAAAGAAAAGGCTAATAGGACCCTATGATAGAATACACTTCATAAAAGATACATAGTTCATATTTCTAAAATTATTGACGTCTTCAGCCAAATCTAAAATAATATTCATATTTTAAAAATCTATTTTGTGTGGCCATTCTGTCTTGGATTGCATTTTTACACAGTTAATGTTTTAAGAAATGGAACTCTAGTAGAATAATGAATGTGTATACCTGCATTTTAGACATGTCCATTAGGCTAATTAAAATCTAGTATGGTCACAGCTTTTTAATTACTTTTCATCATTGCTGCAGTCAATGAAGCTAGGTTTATTACCAACTATAATTTCTCACTTATAATAAATCTTCATGAAACTTGAAAAGAATTTCCAACACTGAAATTCCAGAGACATAGTTTTCTGTATAGCTTTGCTTGGAGCAGAATGCATAAGCAAGTACTACTTACTTGTTATCTGAAAAGACCAACAATGCAAATAAGACTAAGACATGTTTTTTTTCTAAATACAATTGAATGCTTAAACTTTCTTTCCCTGCATTTCAGTGTGTTTATTTTCTTTTGTTGATAACAATGAACCTCTCAGGAGCCAATACATTGAATGACTTTGAGAGCTAGAGGATCTAAAATTTTGTGTTAGTTTTGTCATATACTGACTATTCTTTTGTTTGTTTACTTGAAGTCACATTAGATGATAAGAACTCTGTGGTGCTGGGAGTTAAACCCTGGCCTCCTGCATGCGGAAAAAAAAATTGTTTTGGTTCCTGTGTTATCTCTCCAGCATATACAGTTGTTTTTCAATAGTGACAAGTCTCATAACTATGAAGCTTGATTTCTTCAATTGTACTAAAGAATTTAATTAATCTTCTATGCTTTTTTTTTTTAGAAATACGTACAAGAAAATAGAAGAACTTTACAAATTGTAAATCCTGAGGCAGATGAAGGTAAATAAATTAATGAATCAAAAAGTGATACAGTAGAACAAAAGAAACAAAGATAGATTTGATTGTTTCTTATTTTGTGGTTTAATACTTATTTTCATATAGCTTCTGTGGTTTATAATACTATTAATAATGGTTTCTCATGCACATAATTCTAACAAGATGAGGTGCAGATAATCTCCAGACTACAGCAGAAGATGGAAAAGACCCTCAGCAGAAACCAACAGATGACAAGAGAAAAATCAGGATGATGCCAAGAGGAACAATGTAAGAATCACTGGTATACCAGAGGGATAGGAAGAAACCCCTGATAAAGAAGCAACTAACAAAGCTATAATTGCTGAGAAGTTTCCAGAGCTGAATAGTGCATCCACCCAAATCCAGGAGGCCTGATCAGGGTAACAGCTAAAAGAAATACAAATGAAAATATACCAAGACATATCCTAATCCACATCATACTCTAAGGTTGTAAAACAATTCTTCAAGCAAATAACCTTCTCAAAAAAGCCAGAGTGGCCATATTAGTATCAGACCCCATAGACTTGGCTCTAAGAGACACTGTAGGCCATTTCTTAATGTTCAAGGTTTCTGCACAACAGGAAAAACTCACACACCTAGATGTATATGCACCTAATGAAGAACCAGAAAAATACTTAAAACATCTGCTTATAGACTTGAAGAAAAACATTGACAACAACACAATAATAGTTGCAGATTTTAACAACACTTAATCACCTCTGAATAAATCAACCAGACATAACAGCAAGGAAATACTTTCTTTGAGGGAAGAAATGGAAGAGAGGGGGTTAGTAGATGTATGTAGGACATTTCATGCCCCAAAAGATGAATACATTTTGTCTTCAGTGTACATGGGACATTCTCCAAGATAAACCACATGCTGGGACACCAAAAATACTTCCATAAAATTAAGAGGATGGAAATTATATCAACCATCTTTTCAGACCGTGATGCACTGAAAATAGATGTGAATCACACACAGAAAGAGAGAATCAAGTCAAACACCTGGAAATTAAAGAGCTCACTACTGAAAAATCAGTCTAAGCTTAAAGAGGAAAGCAAAAGATTCCTGGAAGCAAATGAGTTTGAGGACATGAGCTATAAGAACTTGCGGAACACAGAAAAAGTAGTGTTAAGAGAAAAGTATATAGCTCTGCAAGCATTTATTAGGAAGGAAGAAAGGGCCCACACAAATAACTTAACCTCACAGCTTAAGATCTTGGAAAATGGCCAGCAAAAGGAGCTCAAACCAGGCAGGAGGAAGGAAATAATAAAACTTAAAACAGAAATCAATGAGCTGGAATCACAAAATACAGTCCAAATGATCAACGAAATAAAGAGTTGGTTCTTTTGAGAAAATAAACAAGATCTGTAAAGCACTAGTGAGACTCACAAAGAAACACACAGAGAAAGAAACCTAATAAATTATCAGAAATGCAAAGTGAGACATCACAACAGAAACTGCAGAAATCCATAGATAATCAGAGATTATTTTGAAAACCTTTACTGCATAGAACAAGAGAACCTTGAAGAAATGGATAAATTCTTGGATTCTTATAACCTCCCAAGGCTGAACTAAGAAGTTTTGGAATACCTAAACAGACCTAGCATGATCAAAGAAATTGGAATGGTAATTAAAGTCTTCCCTAAAACAAAGCCCAGGCCCAGATGGATTCACTAGTGAATTCTTTCAAGCCTTTAAAGAGGACCTACTGCCAATTCTGTTCAAGCTTTTCCAGGAATTTTAAGTAAAATTACTTAATTTTAAGTAACAGATACCATTCCAGTTTCTATGAGCAGATACCAGCCTGATAACAAAAGCAGACAGAGAGACAACAAAAAATTAAATTACAGACTGATATCCCTGATGAACACAAATGCAAAGATCTTCAACAAAATACTAGCAAGTAGAATCCAATGACTCGTCAAAAAGATCATACACCGTGACCAAGTAGGGATTCAACCCAGGGATGCCAGAATGCTTTAACATTTGCAAGTCAGTCAACAAACTACATCAAATAAATTTTAAAAATCTATATGACCACATCAATAGATGCAGAGAAAGAGAAAGCATTTAACAAGATCCAGCACCTGTTCATGATAAAAAACTCTCAACAAAATGGCAATTGAAGGAACTTCGATATAGTCAAATATACTATATATACTCAATATAGTCAAAGTCACTTGCCAAAAGCCCACAGCAGGCATTATTATTTTTGATTTATTTATTTTAACTTAAAAGTTTCTTTATAAGCTTCTAAATGTACGTGCTTTTGTACATCAACTAATATCCAAGAAAAACAAAGCAGTAAATTAAGAGTCCAGACATCTTAGGCTGAACTTGACTTCTGGGCTCCAGAGAGAGGAAACTTCCTGATGAAACTTTTGATTCTTTTTCTCTAAACTTGTCTTTCTTGCTCTGGTGCTCATTTCTTTCTCAAGTTTCAGTCTGAGAAAACGATCCACATAGGGTAATGAAAAGAATTGTTTTCTCTTATATTTTTTTATTTAGGTACCAAAGTATAGGCCACTGTTTAAACTTGTGCCAGATAACACTTCCAAAAATGTCTCTCCTCCAAGCACCAGGTCTAGCATTTTCTTGACCAGTCTGAAGAAGTCTTATGGCATCTTCTCTTTCCTTGACAACTTTATCTAATGCTTCCATGGATTTTATGACCTTGTCTAGCTGCTCCGGACTGGGCATGGGCAACCTCTGCCATTTGAGTCAGGAGCATGTTTCTCTCCTTCAGCAGAATATACCAAAGCTTATGTAAATCTTCATTACTTCTGTTCCATAACTGCTGGCAGGTCCAAGCAGCACCAGATTTCACTTTTTCTTCCCCCCAATTCTTGGGATCATCAAAAAATTCCTCCAGTCCTTTTCTTGGCAATGTAGTATGAAGTCATCAACACTGGTGAAAAGATACAGCACTTATATTCTGTGTAAAGAGAGTAAGACAAAACCTAAAACCAGTGCCCACGAGGCTCTGAACACTTATTAATGACTTGGAAGCCTTCAGAGCGGTAGAAACCTTCCTGCAAAGATTTTCTCAGTGGTCGCAGTCATTTTTTTTCACACAAGAAACTCCAGAAGGCATTATTCTTAAGGGGGAGAAGCCACAAGCTTTCGCTCTAAGATCAGGCACAAGACAAGGTTGCCCACTCTTGTGACTCCTATTCAATATGGTACTGGAAATACTTGCAACAGCTAGGCAAAAGAAAAGATATTGAGGGTATCCAGATAGGAAAGGAAGAGTCAAGTTCTCACTATTTTCAGATTATGTGATACTGTACTTAGAAAATCCTAAAGTCTCTACAAAAAGTTCCTAGAAACAATAGCTAAGTATAGTAGAGTGGCAGGTTACAAAATCAATACACAAAATTTCATGTTTTTTCCTATATGCAAATAATGAAAGAGAAGAAAGTGATAATAAAAAATAATCTTGTTCACAATTGTGCCACAGAAAATCAAATACCCTAGGATCAGCTTAACTAAGGAGATAAAGGACCTATACAAATAAAACTACAAAACCCTACTTCAAGAAATAAGAGGATATGAGGAAATGGAAACACACCTCCTGTCCATATATTGGGAGAATTAACATTGTCAAAAAGTCAATACTCCCCAAAGCATTATACAGATTCAGTGTGGTCCTTATAAGGATATTTGAGACATTTTTCTAAGAAATAGACAAGATACTCCTGAAATTCATATGGAACACTATATAGCACTGTCGTCCCATTGCTCATCGATCTGCTCGAGCAGGCACCAGTAACTTCTCCATTGTGAGACTTGTTGTTATTATTTTTGGCATATTGAATACCCCATGGGTAGCTTGCCAGGCTCTGCCATGAGGGCGGGATACTCTCAGTAGCTAAGACTCCACAAATACCTAAAGCAGTCCTTGGGAAAAAGAAGATGGAAGACATCACTTTCCTCAACTTCAAACTATACTACAATGTGCTAGTAATTTTTTTAGCTCTTAAAAATTTTTAATTTATTTTATTTTTATAAAGTTTTTCACAATAGTTCATTGCATTTAATATTCAAACACCAACCCTGCCACCATGCACCTTCCCAGAAAGTGGTAGTAATTAAAACAGCATGGTATTGGAATAGAGACAGACTTGCAGAACACTGGAATAGAGTTGACTATCCTGGCACAGACCCTCAAATATATGACCACCTAATCTTTAATTAGGGAGCAAAATAAAATAAAACGGAGCAAAAAAAAAATATTCTCTTTAACAAGTTGTCTGGGAAAACTTACAGCTACATGTGAAAAAAAGTTACATGGTTACTAGAATGACCTCTAACTCCATGTACAAAAAACAAAATCAGACCAAAATGGATAAAAGACCTCAACATCAGACCTGAATCCATAAGATACATGGAAAAAACATAGGCAATGCCCCTCATGATATTGAAGCTAATGGCATCTTCAAAGATGAAACACCATTGACCAAGCAAGTGGAAGCACATATAGATAAATGGAACTACATTAAGCTAAGAAGCTTCTGCATCTCAATAGAAACAGTGACCAAGATACAAAGAGAGCCTATGGAATGGGAAAAACTATTCACCTAATTACTCATCTGATAAAGGGTTAATATCAAAGATATACAAGGCACTGGCAGAACTTTACAAGAAAAAAATACAACACCATCAGGAAATAGGGAGAAAATATGAAAAAATTTCCTCATAGAAGATATTCGAATGACAAAGAGAAAAAAGATCCTCTTCACCAGTAATCATTAGGGAGATGCAAATCAAAACAATATGAGATATCATTTAATGCCAGAGACTGGCACACATCCAAAAGAGGAAAAGCAATGGTGTATATCCCTTTACCTACTTTCAACACTCAGTTCTGGTTCAGAGTGATCATTTTCAACTAATGTTATCATAATGGACCCTCCTCTATCTTAACTAATCTCCACCCCACACATTCTTGTAGTAATTTCAACAATTGATTAGTCTTCCTGGCCCATTTTCCCTGGCCTTGGATATTAGTTTCATATCTCACAAATGATTAGTCCTCCTGGCCCATTTTCCCTGGCCTTGGATATTAGTTTTATATCTCACAAATGAATCCTATTTGTCATTCTATATCTGTCTCTCCTAACTCATTTCACTCAGCATGATACTCTTCATTTCCATCAATTTACAGGCAAATTTCATGACCTCACTTTTCCTAATAGCTTTATAGTATTCCCTTGCATACATGTACCATAGTTTCTTTTCCATTTGTCTGTTCTTGGGCATTCAGGTTGTTTTCAAATTCTGGCTTTTGTGAGCAGTGCTGCAATGAACATAGAGATCATGTTTCTGCAGTGTGTTTTTGTATCCCCAGTGAATATTCCCAGCAGTAGTGTTGCTGGACCAAATGGGAGCAGCTCAGTTTCTAGGTTTTTGAGGAATGTCATATTGTGTTCTAAAAAAGTTGAGCCAGTCGGCATTCACACCAGCAATGAATGAGGGTCCCTTTCTTCCCAAACCCATGTCAGCACTGATTGTTCTTTTGTATGTGTGCCAGTCTCTGTGGCATGAGAGAGATAAAGAGAAAGAGAGAGAAGAGGGGTGCCTGCCATAGAGGCAGAGATGGAAGATGGTTTCGGGTGGGAGGGAAACTGGGGACATTGGTGTTGGGAAGTTACTCTGCTGGAGGGACAGGTGTTGGAACATTGCGTAACTGAAACCCAATCATGATCAGCTTTGCAATACTCTATCTCACTGTGATTCAATACAATTTTAAAAGTATTAAAAAAAATTTTTCTTTTTGCTTTTTGGGTCACACCCGGCGATGCAGAGGGGTCACTCCTGGCTCATGCACTCAGGAATCACCCCTGGCAGTGCTCAGGGGACCATATGGGATGCTGGGATTCGAACCCGGATTGGCCGCGTGCAAGGCAAACGCCCTACCCGCTGTGCTATCGCTCCAGCCCCCGGTATTAAAATTTTTTAAATGAATTTTTAAAAAGAAACTGATAGGATTTAATGATAGACTATAACTGAAAAGAGAAAAAGAAGACTAAGATATCTGTCTTGAATAATTAGAAGAATAGTTCTGCTATTTGTAGAAATAAGGAGGGAATAATTTTGTAATGTAGGTAAAACTACACCATAATAATATGTTTAATTTGATATTCAAACGGAGCTATCTAGAGGACATCTAGTAGTTGACTAAATATCTAGTAGTTGACTAGAGAATTGAGATATGGACAAGAGTAGCATTAAAACCATGAGAATATATACTAGTACTTGTAATACCTCCAGGCACAGACTGGGTACAAAGACATTTAGCCATGTAATAACTGCTGTCAAGCTTAGTCATGACATGCCTGTCACTGGCTCAGAAAGTGGATTTCTTTTCAGACTAAAATCAAGTCTTATCCTTTACCTACAAAATATTCTTATGCCATATTTATTTATTCACCATTGAACTAAGGTAGAACAGAGTCTTTAGACACATGCAGTGTCGCCGTGCTTATGGACAAGACAATTAGGGGAACTATTTCTGCCCTCCCTCTCTCCCTCCCTCCTTCCCTCCCTCCCTCCCTCCCTCCCTCTTTCTCTCCCTCTCTCTCCCTTGCATCCTCCTTCCTTCCTCTCTCTCCCCTTTTCCTTCTTCCTCTCTTTCCATACTATATGTAGATACAGGTTACATATTTTTTAATTTAAAACATAGTATAATCTATCTAAAGCACTTCTGGTACAGACAGATTGGTGGGTGGGAAGTAAATGAGGGTAAGGGTCCATTGGTGGAGGTAAGTGGATGCTGGTGAAGGGGTCATTGTTGAAATGTTGTATGCCTGAAACCCAGTTATGAATAACCTTCTAACCCCTCAGTGACTAAATGAAAGATAAAATGTAAATTTTTAAAAGGTGGTAAAGGTCAGGGAGATAGTACTGTGATTAAGGTTCATGCCTTGTAAGCACCTGTCTCAGTTCAGTCCCTGTCACTCATGTCCCTCCACCCCCGCCCGGCAGTATCACTGGATGTGGCCCTGAAGTTCTCTGAGTCCTTTGGATATGGCTGTGGTGGCCCCAGGCAACTTTATAGTCTCAGGTCTTATTACTGACTGAACTACTGTTATGGTTTGCTGAATATCACTGGGAATGGTCCCTCTAGTCCCCTAAAAACCACTTATAAGCTCTACCTTCCCAAAAGAAGTGTCCAAAATAATAGCAACTTTGTTACTGTTTGTTGAGTTCAGGTGGCTTCTACTAGAGTTTCAGTGTGAAGGAGTTAGGAGATGTTGCCCAGTCCAGAGACTCCAGGATGTACGGCTTGGGCCAATGACTTGATACAGAGGCAGATGGGAGATGGGCATGGCTGTTGGCTCCTGGAAGTTCTGGGGATAGTGGGTGGCTACTCACCTCAACTCTGAAAATGCCCGGGTGAGAACCCGGAGACTGGGGTACCTGAAATTATTCTGTTGGACGACTTTGCAGAGAGCATTCTTAAAGAGGTGGATTTGAGCCCTCGGTGTGGCTGGAGTGGTGAGTGTAGGTGCAGTTGCAGGGCCTTCGGCAGGGCCGATTCTTGGCCCATCTGCCTCCTGAGGGCACCTGAGAGCCTTCAGCCACATAGGCTGGTATTTTCATTAAGTTTTGCTGCGTGGCCAGTGTCTCCTAGGAGATTTAGTCAGGAATCAGTAGAGCAGGGCCAGTGGGCAAGTCCACATTGCTGGGACCACTGCAGGGGCTCTCAGCAGGGTGTGCTCACAGAATAACAGCACAGAAAGCAACACACATACAACTCAGCTAGCAACAATGTTATCCCCATTGATTTGCTCGAGTGGGGACCAGTAACATCTCCATTGTGAGACTTGTTACTGTTTTGGGCATATCGAATACACCACAGGTAGCTTGCCAGGCTCTCTCCTGTGGGCGAGATACTCTCAGTAGCTTGCCGGGCTCTCTGAGAGGGGCAGAGGAATCAAACATGGGTCGGCTGTGTGAAAGGCGAATGCCCTACTGCTGTGCTATCGCTCCAGCCCAAAAACAAACAGCTTAATAAATTATTAGACAAAGACTTAACAATTCAATTATCAGTTATAACAATTTTCACATAAAAATTATTTTATATCGTGTCTTTGTGATTGCTAGATTTGGGAGTCCTTCCAGCACAGAGAGGGGGACAGAGACGAATAAAGTGAAGGAAATAGAAATTTATTGGAGCACAGTCCTGGGCAGACTCTGTGAACCTCGGGTGAGGCCAGGATAGAGCTGCACCCAGGGAGAGACAGAGGGGGGATTTTAAGTTGTCTTTGACAGGGAAAGGGGAGAAGGGAACAACGACCAGTGAAACCACTGTGCCTGGTCTGGCCTGTTACCTGTAGGTGACAGATGTGAGGAAGCATGGAAAGCAGCCTGGTGGCTTCCTGTCGTCAGGTGGAACATAAGTCCTGTCTTCCTCCTGGGACAGGTAATCTCTGGTCCTGGGAATGTTGCTGTCTCATCAGCCAGTCGCCATTCAGTGATCTAATCAATTTCAACTCTATAATTGTATCAATAGTTATGACTTTTATCTAGATTAAAACAAAAAATATAATAACAACTTGTCCAAGTACAGAGTCCTACCAAGAACCTAGCATAAAGCTGAGTCATATGATACATTATGAAAGGTTCTCCATCATTTCACCTGTTGACTGTAAGAAATAACCTTATGCATTTATCTGTACATAGTTCATGAAACGTGGTGATAGTTTTATATTTCTAATTTTCTTTCATAACTGAGTTCAATAAAATTGATAAGAATTGATATGTTTTCTTCCCATATTTACTTTTTTCCTGATTTAAGTAACATTACTCCTCTCATTTGATAGCAGTGAATTACATGATCAAGTACTCATCCTGGGAGATCCCTCCATGAGCCAGATTAGATTTGAATTTAACTTCAGTACTTGCAAACTTTATCACCTTGAACTCATTGCATAATCTCTTTATCTCAGTTTTTCTAGTATTGTAGAGTACTAAGTACTTTGTACCAATGATTAGGGATTCTGTCATTGTAGTTGTAATATGCATCCTAAAGCCCTGATTAATCTTGGGTTGCATATCTCAGGGTATTAGTAGTTCTGAAGAGGAATACAAAAGTAATGAGTAGCCATCACTGAACTGCAGCTTGCATGATGATGGTAGTGTTGCTGACCAGAGAGAGCATGGTGAAGGAGGTTGTGTGTTTCAGGGGAGTTCTAATTCTGTTAAAGTTGCATGGAAATTTCTATGAGCTTGAGATATTGTGTGCACCCATAAAAATTCCAGGTAACATGAAGGCAGTATCACTTCCTAGGATCCTATGCATTGGATTGATCCAAGTGTATCATGTTAACTAGTGACCATTGGGACAAGGATAGGTTTGGTGGGGATTGATGTTGGTGAGCCCCACAGGTGGCTTATGTGAGTCGGGGAGGAGAGAGATGGTCACTTTTTCCTGATCCACCTCTGCCACCTCTAGAGCCAGCTAGGAAGACTAGGACTAATAAAATCTATGACGAGCCCCCACTCGGCCACACCAGCCTCACCAGGTGGCCATCAAGCCACACCTGGTGTCCACTTGGTCTTGTTGACACAGAAGATCCTCACGAATCTTGGCCAAGATCCTCGATTTCTCCAGGATCCATGGACTCACATTAGGACAAGGAATTGCTCTTTGCAAGAAAGGAAAGTTAGTTCTAGACCTTATTCTGGTTTATGGGGCTCTTGTCTCACCTCACAGAAAAGAATCTCAAGAGTAGAGAAGATTTGATTTGGAGGTTTTTTGAAGTTGAGGAGGGAGGGAAAGAGAGAGAGAGCATAACATGCTCAAGGGAGAACATGCGCTTCTCCAAGGGTGGAGAGAGCCCCTCCACACACCCAGGCATTACATTAAAAGGTACACAGCTCAAGAAGGGAGATGCAGGCAACACATGTGCTTGGGTGCCACATGTGCTCGGTCACATGGGCACAAGCAGCATATGGGCTCAGGCAGCATATGCGTGCCCTCCCCTTGATCATAGTGGCTCTTATAGGGTTTCTCCAAGCCACCCCACTGGGGCTTTCTACCTAGATAAGTCTTATTGCTAGGGTTGTTGATAAGTGGGTAGAGTTGGAAGTAGTCTTCTTTTAAACTTCTTTTCTTGACCTTTGTTCCTGCTGGAGCTTCTCTCAGAGGGTGGCCCAGTCTTCTCTGGTCTGGACTAGCTGAGGGTTAATCAGATTAAAGGAAGGAATTGAAGGTTCTCCAGTAATTCCCTTCAGGGTCTTTCTGTAGGGAGGGGTCCAGTCTCCTCAGGGTCTGCTGCTGGAGAAGGTCTTATCAGGTCTTGCTTTCTGTATGCACAAGGTAGGCTAGACTTGGGGCTGGTGGCTTTATTACTTCCCAGAAATTTCATTGCCATGATGGGGGGGGGGGTCTCTTCCCTAATCTACCTGCCTGCATCAGGATGGAGAAAAAGAAGTTTCTTAATATTTGTAGTTTGTAGAAAGAAATGCTAGATAGTGAAGAGCTTCTTGTCAACTATAGCATGTTCCACTTAGAGGCAATCAAACACTGTTCTACATTACTAATTTAGACTTATAACCAAGCTTTACTGCTGTCTATTATTGTTTCCATTCAAAACATCCTTTTAGTCATGTAATAACCTCAACTGTTTTTTTTTAATTCTTTTATTGATTCACCATGTGGAAAGCTACAAAGCTTTCAGGTTTAAGTCTCAGTTATACAATGCTCAAACGCCCATCCACTCACCAGTGCACATATTCTACCACCAAGAAACACTATATACCTCCCCCCTTATCCCCACCTCCCCAGCCCCCCACCCGCATGTGTAACTGGTAAATGTCACTTTACTTTCACTTTACTTTGATTACATTCAATATTTCAACAAAAAATTCACTATTATTGATTTGGAATTTCTCCCCCCTAAAGTCAATCTTCTGAAAAGAAAGCATTTGGTAATTTGTTTTCCATTGCTGAGAATGAAGAGATCTGAGATCAGGAGGCCGCACTAGCAGCAGCATAGTTTTGGATTTCTGTAATTTAGTATTTTAGTAACTAAGTCCAGAGAAATGTCTGCCAGGAATCACAACATTGTAAGCTTATACCTCTCAGCTACTTTATATTCCACATATGAGTGAGATCTTTCTATGTCTGTCTCTTTCTTTCTGACTCATTTCACTCAGCATGATACTTTCCATGTTGATCCACTTATATGCAAATTTCATAACTTCATGTTTTCTGACAGCTACGTAGTATTCCATTGTGTAAATATACCAGAGTTTCTTTAGCCAATCATCTGTTTTCGGGCACTCTGGTTTTTTCCATATTGAGGCTATTGTAAACAGAGTGGCAATGAACATGGAAATGCAGATGTCATCTCTACTATACATTTTTGCCTCTCGGGGAAATATTCCCAGGAGTTTTATTGCTGGGTCAAATGGGAGCTCAATTACTAACTTTTTGAGAATCGTCCATATTGTTTTCCAAAAGGGCTGAACCAGTCGGCATTCCCACCAGCAGTGAAGGAGAGTCCTTTTCTCCCCACATCCAGGCAAACACCGGTTGCTTTTGTCCTTTGGGATGTGGGCCAGTCTCTGTGGTGTGAGATGATATCTCATTGTTGTTTTGATCTGCATCTCCCTGATGATTAGTGATGTTGAGCATTTTTTCATGTGCCTCTCAGCCATTCGGATTTCTTTTTTGGAAAAGTTTCTGTTCATTTCATCACCCCATTTTTTGATCAGGTTGGCAGTTTTCTTCTTGTGGAGTTCAACCAGTGCATTGTATACCCTTGTTATCAACCCTTTATCGGATGGGTACTGCATAAATATCCTTTCCCATTCTGTGGATTGTCTTTGTATTTTGGTCACTGTTTCTTTTGAGTTGCAGAAGCTTCTTAGTTTGAGATAGTCCCATTTATTTATCTTTGTTTTCACTTGCTTGGCCCGTGGCGTGTCAGCTTTGAAGATACCTTTGGCTTCAATGTCGTGGAGGGTTTTGCCGACCTTATCTTCAATGTACCTTAGGGATTCTGGTCTGATGTTGAGGTCTTTAATCCATTTTGATCTGATTTTTGTACATGGTGATAGATGGAGGTCTAAGCCCATTTTTTTGCATGTAGCTGTCCAGTTTTGCCAGCACAATTTGTTAAACATGCTTTCCTTGCTCCACTATACATTTCTTGCTCCCTTATCAAAGATTAGATGATCATATATTTGGGGGTGTATGTCAGAGTATTCAACCCTGTTCCATTGGTCTGCAGCTCTGCCTTTGTTCCAATACCATGCTGTTTTAATGACTACCACTTTGTAGTAGAGTTGGAAGTTGAGGAGGTTGATTCCTCCCATTTTCTTTTTCCCAAGGATTGCTTTAGCTATTCGTGGGGGCTTATTGTTCCATATGAATTTCAGGAGCGCTTGCTCCATTTCTCTGAAGAATGTCAAGGGTATCCCTGTAGGGATCGCATTGAATTTGTACAATGCTTCGGGGAGAATTGCCATTTTGACAATATTAATTCTTCCAATCCATGATCAGGGGATGTCTTTCCATTTCCTCGTGTCCTCTTTTATTTCCTGAAGTAGTGTTTTATAGTTTTCATTATACAAGTCCTTTACCTCCTTTGTTAAGCTGATTCCGAGGTATTTGATTTTTTGAGGCGCAATTGTGAACGGGATTGCTTTTCTCAGGTCACATTCTTCTCTCATTATTTGCATATAGAAAATGCATGGACTTTTGGGTATTGATTCTATAGCCTGCAACTTTACTATACGACTCTATTGTTTCTAGGAGTTTCTTGGTAGAGGTTTTAGGGTTCTCTAGGTATAGTATCATATCATCTGCGAATAGTGAGAGCTTGATTTCTTCCTTTCCTACCTGAATGCCCTTAATATCTTTTTCTTGCCTAATCGCTATTGCAAGTACTTCCAGTACTATATTGAACAGAAGTGGAGAGAGTGGGCATCCTTGTCTCATCCCTGTTCTCAGAGGGAAGGCTCTTAGTTTTTCCCCATTGATGACAATGCTTGCCATAGGCTTGTGATAAATGGCTTTGACTATATTGAGGAAGGTCCCTTCTATACCCATTTTGGTAAGTGTTTTCATCATAAACGGATGCTGGATCTTGTCAAATGCTTTCTCTGCATCTATTGATATGATTATATGATTTTTATCTTTTCTTTTGTTGATATGATGGATTATGTTGATTAATTTCCGGATGTTAAACCATCCTTGCATCCCCGGGATGAATCCAACTTGGTCGTGGTGTATGATCTTTTTGATGAGTTGTTGAATTCTATTTGCTAATATTTTGTTGAGAATCTTTGCATCTGTGTTCATCAGGGATATTGGCCTGTAGTTTTCTTTTTTGTGGTGTCTTTGTTTGCTTTTAGTATTAGGGAAATATGAGCCTCATAGAAACTGTTTGGAAGGGTTTCTGTTTATTCATTTTCCTGGAAAAGCTTGAGAAGGACTGGTAAAAGGTCCTCTTTAAATGTTTGGAAGAACTCGCTAGTGAATCCGTCTGGACCAGGGCTTTCCTTTTTGGGAAGACTTTTGATTACCATTTCAATTTCCTTGATGTTAATTGGACTATTCAGGTACTCCAGGTCTTCTTGGTTGAGCCTTGGGAGATTATAGGAGTCGAGGAATTTATCCATTTCTTCTAGGTTCTCTTGTTTCGTGGCATAGAGATTTTCAAAGTAGTCTCTGATGATCTTTTGAATTTCATTGGTTTCTGTTGTGATGTCCCCCTTTTCATTTCTGATTCGGCTTATAAGGGTTCTCTCTCTCTCTTTCTTTGTGAGTCTTGCTAGTGGTTTATCAGTCTTGTTTATTTTCTCGAAGAACCAGCTCTTGGTTTCATTGATCTTTCGGATTGTCTTTTGGGTTTCCATGTTGTTAATTTCTGCTCTAAGTTTTATTATCTCTTTCCTTCTGCCTGTTTTGGGCTCCTTTTGTTGGTCCTTTTCTAAGGTCTTAAGCTGTGAAGTCAAGTTATTTATGTGGGCCCTTTCTTCCTTCCTGAGATATGCTTGCAGAGCTATAAATTTTCCCCTTAAAACAGTTTTAGCTGTGTCCCACAGGTTCTGGTAGCTCGTGTCTTCATTCTCATTTGTTTCTAGGTACCTTTTGATTTCTTCCTTGATTTCCTTCCTGACCCTCTCATTGTTCAATATCGAGCTATTTAATTTCCAGGTGTTTGACTTGGTTTTCTGCATCTGTCCATGATTAAGTTTTATCTTCAGTGCATCATGGTCTGAAAAGATAGCTGGTACAATGTCTATCTTGTTGATTCTGTTGAGGTATGCTGTGTGGCCCAGCGCATGGTCTATTCTGGAAAATGTTCCATGTGCACTGGAAAAGAATGTGTATTCCGTTTTTGGGGGATATAAAGCCCTGTATAGATCTGTTAGCCCTCTCTCTTCTATTTCTTCCTTCAAAGCCAATATTTCCTTGGTGAGTTTTAATCTTCTTGATCTGTCCAGAGGAGACAGTGCGGTGTTGAAGTCTCCAACTACTATTGTGTGGCTCGAGATGTCCTTCTTAAGGTCTCTTAGCAGCTGTTGTAGGTATTTAGTTGGTCCCTCATTGGGTGCGTAGACATTTAGGAGTGTGATTTCTTTCTGATGTACACATCCCGTGATTAATAAAAAGTGGCCTTCATTATCCCTTCTATTCTTTTTCAACCTGAAGTCTATGTTGTCTGATACTAGTAAAGCCACCCCAGCTTTCTTGAGGGAGTTGTTTGCTTGCAGGATTGTTTTCCATCCTTTGACTTTCAGTCTGTGTTTGTTCTGGCTATTCAGATGTGTTTCTTGCAGGCAGCAGAATGTTGGGTTCAGTCTTTGAATCCATTTTGCCAGTCTGTGTCTCTTAATTGGTGAATTCAGACCATTGACATTAAGAGAGATTATTGTTATGGGATTTTGTGCCATCTTTGTGCAAGGGTTTGTTGTGCTTGTAGGGGTTGTTCTTGTCTTACAATAGCCCCTTTAGTGCTTCTTTTAGGTTTGGTTTTGAGTCTATGAAGTTCCTGAGCTGTTGTTTATCCCCAAAGTAGTGTATGATTCCTTATAGTTTCAATGAGAGTTTGGCTGGATAAAGTATTCTTGGTGAAGCGTTGATTTCATTGAGTTTTTTCACTATATCCCACCATTGCCTTCGAGCTTGGAGGGTTTTCTCTGATAGATCTGCTGTGAGTCTAAGGGGTGCTCCTTTGTATGCGATTTCCTTCTTGGACCTTGCTGCTTGCAGTATTCTGTCTCTCTGAACGATGTCCATCATTGTAACTATGATATGTCTTGGGTTTTTCTGTTAAGATCTCTTTTAGCTGGCACTATTCGGGTGCCTTGAATCTGGATGCCCGCATTGTCCAGCTGTGGGAAGTTTTCCGCAATGATTTGTTTGACTGTGTCTTTTTCGTTGGGGTTGGTTCCCTGTGGTTCTGGTAGTCCAATGATTCTAATGTTGTTCCTCTTGAAATCATCCCCTAGCACTCTGATTCTGGCTAGAGCTATTTTGAGGTCTCTTGCCATGGTTTGTTGTTGCCTGTAGGCCTCTTGTAGCACATCTTCAAGCATACTGATTCTGTCTTCGGCTGCAGTCATCCTATTGTTGAGGGCAGCCAGAGAGTTTTTGATTTCATGTACCGAATCCTTCATTTCTTTTTGAAGGTTTTTTTATTTCTGCTCTCATTTCTTCCCGTATTTTGTCGGCTGTCTGTTGTATTGTTTCTGCCAGGTCTTCCTTGAAGTTGTCCATCTTTGCATTGAGTTCATTGAACATGTTGAGGATTTCAACTCTGAATTCTTTCTCTGAGAGGTCAAATTTGTAGGAAGCACCCATTCTGGTTTCCAGACTCCTTTGATCGTCCTCTGCTTGCAATGGGGATTTTCGCTGTTTCTTCATGTTGTTGTGGTGGTATGAAAGAGGGCCCTTGAAGATGAGTATCCCTGTTTCCTTTTGTTGCGAAAAAGGATAGTGGATAGGCTCAGTTAATAGTGGTTGCCTTTTTACTTGCCAGTTGTAGAACCTGGTCTCCTACTGAAATGTTTCCTTCAATCCTTCTGTGAAGTCTTGTGTTTTATCGTCCTACTGCTTGCGAATAGCTAGGATGTTAGTCTTGGATAGGATGTTGAGGAAATTATCTGCCGGTGCTTTAGCGTTGGCCGGCTGGTAATGAGGCCACGCCCACTTTTCTTAGGCCATGCCCACTGACGATTAGGCCACGACCCTTTCCCACAACCTGACAGCGGTCAACGGGCTGGGGATGGTGTGCCGGCCACTCGGCCGGCAGTCCGGAGGGGAGGCTAACCTCAACCGTTTTACATAGCTTTAAGGAACCCTGATGCCATGGCCTCCCCACAGATCTGTAGGTAGACAGGGAAACCTGAGGAAACAACTGTGGGGAGCTGACATGATTGTTTATCAAGGGCAAGACTCTTGCTTTAATCCTCAAGGCTATTTCCAATGCCTTTCAGACCAAGGAGAAGTGGAATGCAGTAGACTCTTGTGATGTTGGTGGGTCCCAAAGGTGGCTCATGTGAAGTGGGGAGGAGAAATACAGTCACTTTCTCCCCATCTGCCTCTTCTAACTGGATCCCAAAGTTACTGGGTTCTGATTTCGCCTCGCAGACAAGAATTTCAGGAGTGGACAAGCAGTGAAGTAAAACAGATTTATTTGGAGGTTTTATTTATTTATTTATTTGTTTATATTTTTTATTTTTTTTTAATTTTTTATTGAGTCACCATGTGGAACGTTACAAAGTTTTCAGATTTAAATCTCAGTTATACAATGCTCGAATACCCATCCCTTCACCAGTGCTCATATTCCACCACCAAGAATCCCAGTATAGCTCCACCCCGCCCCCCCACACCCCTAACCCCCCCACACCCCTAGCCCCCCACCATTAGCCCCCCCTGCCTGTGTAATTAATAAATTTCACTTTACTTTCACTTTGATTGCATACAATATTTTAACAAAACTCACTATTATTGAAGGAAAGGAGGAAGAGAAAGTGGGAGAGAGTGTAAAGTGCTCAAGAGAGAACCCGGACTTCTCCAAGGGTGAAGAGAGCCCCTGCACACATCCCAGCATTAGACATGAAAACATGAAAGTACACATCTTAAGAGTGGAGATTCGGGTGACATATGTGCTCGGGCACCACATGTACTTGGCCACATGGGCACAAGCAGCCCATGGGCTCAGGCAGCATATGCTGGCCCTTCCTTTGTTCAAGGTGGATTTTATAGGGTTTCTCCAATTTGCCCTCCAATTATTACATTTAGTTTAATGTAGTCCCATTTGTTGATCTCTGTTTCCACTTGCCTTCATGTGGAGCTTCTAGCTAGGTAAATGTTCAGTTGCTAAGGAGGTTACCAGGGGGGTTGGGAGTGGTGATGGTCTTCTTTGAAATTCCTTTCCTGTTCTTTTGTTTCCTGCAGGAGCTTCTCTGGCCCTGTTGCTCTAGATAGGTGAGGGTCTTACCAAGTCTTAGTTCCTGTTTTTTTCTGTTTTCAGTTTTTGTCATTGCCTTGGGAGGGGGCCTTCCCAATCTGCCTGCTTGCCTACACTACTTAGAGTTCAAAGTTATCTCAGATTTTGACTATTTATGAGCAACATGAAGCTCCATGACTTTTCGTGTATGTGTATATTTTCAATTTGCTGAAGCACGAATCTGCATCGCCACAAGGCTGCTATGTGGGAGTGTGTGTTTTAGGCATCTGTTGTCTTTGCCTGCCTGGCACCTATTCTCTGTTCTTTAGGAAAACTCTTTGGGTTTATTTTGGGGCACTGACCCCACCCATTGGTTACTGTCTGTGTGTGAATATCAGTCAAGGAACTCAGCTCTCCCCTCAACAACATCTGGATTTGTGACCCACCATTAGTCAGTCAGATTCAGCCAGGAATTTAAGTCAAGTAGAGATGTGACTTGAAAATGAGCGGAGAAATCTACCCCTGCCATACTATTCTGAAAATACTGTTGATCCATTCCCAGTATTTCAAACAAGAATCGCCAAACTTTTCTGACGATTCAAAAAAGACAAGCCAGTGTGTTTTAGAATTTGCCAGCCATCATTTGGCTTCTGTCTACATGAAAAGACCTATAGTTTTTTTTCTTTCCCCCTGTGTTCTCTCAAGTTATCTATATTCTAACTATATTTTTTTTTATTTATCACAGTCAGAGGTTGTTTATGTTGCTATCATTGAAGAACTCTATCTACATAAACTGAATCTTTTGGTTCATGAGTGACTCGGTTGACTGTCCTAACATCCACATACCAATGGAACTTTCTTTTTATGTCTGTCTCCTACTAGAATTTTCAATGAAAATTGTAAAAGTTAACAGGAACAATTCAGCTTGCTCATAAGGACACAAAAAGCACTAGACCTGCTGATGCAAGTATATAGAAAGTGAAAAAAAAAAAGATAGTGCCTTTTCAGATGTTTAGGATGTGTAGGATAAAAATGAAAATGAATGTTTATTTCCTAGAGTCTCCATTTTATGAATTAGTCTCTTTCAATGAAACAAGAATTGGTGGGGTTAATGACATTGTTTTAGTTGGTATCCCAGAGGAACTTTTTCTTTCTTTTTCTTTCTTTCTTTCTTTCTTTCTTTCTTTCTTTCTTTCTTTCTTTCTTTCTTTCTTTCTTTCTTTCTTTCTTTCTTTCTTTCTTTCTTTCTTTCTTTCTTTCTTTCTTTCTTTTTTAGTGAATCACCGTGAGAGTACAGTTACATATTTATACATTTTTGTGCTCATGTTTCCCCCATACAAAGTTCGAGAACCCATCCCTTCACCAGTGCCCTTTCTCCACCACCAGTAAACCCAGAGTCCCTCCCACCCTCCCCAGTCCCATCTCCCCCCACCCCACACTGCCACTATGGCAGGGTATTCCCTTTTGTTCTCTCTCTCTGATTAGGTGTTGTGGTTTGCAATAAAGGTGTTGAGCGGCCATTGTGTTCAGTTTCTTGTCTACATTCGGCATGCGTCACTGAAAGCCAAATCTGCCATGCTATGAGCCTGAGGTTACATGAGGCTTTCAGTCTATATTCTTCCAGTGTGACTAGATTGCACATGTGCCTGCACTTCCTCTTCTTTTTGTTTCCTACTGTTCTAAAAGAAAAGTAAATATGGTAGGGCATCTTAGATTAGATCATCTTTTCTACAGTTTGGCACTAGAAGGAATACATGATGAGCCTGTTCCTTCTTACATAAGACTCTGTCTTCCTAAGAGGAGAACATTAGTGTCTAAGACATTTTGAATAGTGAATAATAGGAAACACACCATGCTCTCTTTAGTCAATTAGTTGCAAAAATAAGTGATCCAGAGAGAGGCTATTGATATTTGTTTTCTTCTAACAATATAAATCTCTTTTATCAATGTCTATTAAAATTTTATTTTGTAGGTGCCCAGTATGTGTGAGATACTTTGCTAGGTGTTTGGTAGTCATTCTATTTGATGTAGCAACATTGTAGAAAATATTTTCTTAATTTTTAGAGAACTCTAGGATTGATTTATTCATAACTAAAAATGAATTACAGAATATAAATTCGAACCAATCTCCAACTGGTCCTAAAATCTCTGCCCTTTATGTCCTTTCAAATCAAAGAGTCTCTTTTATGCTAAATTGAAGAATGTTAAACATTTTCCTTTGGAGTAGGGGGTACTCCAAAGCCTGCTAAGAGGACCCCAGAGGAACAACTAGCAATTCTCAGACAATGGAATGAATGACTGAATGACTGAATGCTTGGGGACAATTAACACCACTGGGGAGGTGCTCTGGGGCCTCTAGAGCTGCTCCTGGAATGAGGCTGTCCTGGAAATTGAACCTTTTGACCTCTGGGAAACTAATAATATAAATTTATATTCTTTAAGAACTGTAAAAATGTTTTTAATTTTTATAAATATTTGTTCTTCCACATCCTCACCATATTGTCTTTTTGATGAAAGTAATTGGGTGGGTTTAAAATATCTCTGTGAGATAAATTTGTTCTTTAACCACTGATTAGTGTTGAGAATCTTTTCATGTGTGTTCTGGCAACTGATATGCCACCTTTAGTAAAATTTCTATTGAAACCCTTCACCTATTTTTGGATGGAACTTGGGAGCTATCCATTCACAGCACTGTACTTGGGGTCACTGTTGGTAGTGCTCAAGGGACCATGTGATGTTGAGGATCAAACAGGAGTTGGGCACATGCCTGGCAAGTATGTTAATCTCTCTGTTGGTTCCCCATTTTTAAAACTTTATGCTGTAGTACTAGAAATTCTGGTGTAACTCAGTGTTTATTTACTTGGGGAGGGAAAGTCTCTCCACACAGTGCTTGAGTGACCACAGAAGACAGAGAATTGAGTTGGGCCCCTGTATACGATGCGTCTCCTCTAGCCATTTGAGCCATCTTCATAGCCCACATATTTATATTTTAAAATGATAATTGGCATGATTATCCGATTATCATAAAAGTTATTTTTTAAACAAATGTAAGGTTTTATATTATACTTCACTAATTATTTTATTTTATTTATTTTTTATTCTTTTTATTGAATCACCATGTGGAAAGTTACAAAGCTTTCAGGCTTAAGTCTCAGTTATACAATGCTCTAACACCCATCCCTTCACCAGTGCACATATTCCACCACCAGGAACCCCCGTATACCTCTCCCCCACTCCGCCCCCGCCCCCCACCTGTGTAGCTGATAAATTTCATTTTACTTTTCTCTTTACTTTGATCACATTCAATATTTCAACAAAAAACTCACTATTATTGTTTGGAGTTTCCCCCCTCCAATCAGACCTGTTGAAAAGAAAGCATTTGATAATTTGTTTTACATTGCTGACAAGGAAGACATATGAGGACTTGGATGTCTGTATTTTAGTAACTAAGTCCAGGGAAATTTCTGTCAGAAATTGCATCACTGCAAGCTCGTACCTCCCTTTTGTGGTCGTCATAAAATGGCGACCGGGGCTCAGTTCACAGTCTAGAGACATTTCTGCAGGAAGCTGCTGGTGCCCAAGGTAGTTTAGCTGGCCTCCGGGGCCATGGTCGGGCAGGAGCGGAGAGCTTCACCAACAATTAGAACTATCATTTATATGCACCCCTAAAAACATAGAATCCTATCCATATCCAAACCTCAAGTGTGTCATCATGTGACCCTTTAGGACAGCATGCAGGTTTTGATGTGTTAATTTTTCTCAGAGATTAGACAATTTTTTGTACTTTTAAAAATATTTTATTATGATTCTTAACATACACAGGTTGAGAAGTGTAATGGGTGGGGAGGAGGCGGGTGGTGGGGAGGTGGAGAATGGAATATAACTAAACTGGATACATGTCTGACTGAGTGGGTCGATGTGGTCCATACCAAACGAAGGACATCAGTTCCCAGAATGAATCTATTTGTGGTATTGTCTGGCCAGCGGTTTGGGGGACTGTGGCCTTCTTCTTCCCCTTGGAGGACCGGGAGGATTTCTTCTTTGCCTCCACACTCTTTAGGCGCTCCTCTGCCTCTGCTTCAGGTGCTTCCTGCACTGGGCACGAGACTTGCGTCTGGGGAAAGAGCGAATGGCCTGTGTTGGTTGGGTGTCCTTGGGAAGGGCACTCCCTTCCCGGCCCCTGAAGCATACATGGGGTTTCAAGGAGGTGTGGGTGGAGGGGGCCCAGAAAGTCCCATGGCAAAGTTGGGGGTTGGGAGAAATTGGAAGGAGGGAAACCAAGAGTTAAGGAGGGTTTGTCCCAGGGGAACATGAGGGCAGTACTCAGGCTCACCTCGGGTGTGTGTGTCTGATTCTCGATGTCATTGTCGTCCGAAAGATGTAGCACTGCCACACTTTCCTCCTTCTTCTGCCGCTCCTTCTCCTGCTCCTCCTTCACCTCCTTCTCCTTTTTCTCCTGCTCCTCCTTCACCTCCTTCTCCTTTTTCTCCTGCTCCTCCTTCACCTCCTTCTCCTCCTCCTCCTTCACCTCCTTCTCCTTTTCCTCCTCCTCCTTCACCTCCTTCTCCTTTTCTTCCTCCTCCTCCTTCACTTTCTTCTCCTTTTCCTCCTCCTCCTCCTTCACCTCCTTCTCCTGCCCCTCCCCCTCCTTCTCCTCCTCCTTTTTCTTCAGCTCATTTTTCTCCTTCTCCTCCTCTTTTTTCTTCAGCTCATTTTTCTCCTTCTCCTCCTCCTGTTCTTCCACCTCTAGCTCCTGCTCCTGCTCCGCTTCGTTTCCTGTGGGAGGATCCCAGGGTCACAGGCAGCCAACGACAGTGGCGCCCTCTAGGGCAGATCCGGCTGGCTTCTGCCTCACCGTGTAGCCCCCCTCACCCCGCCCCCCACCTCGCCCAAAGCTAGCTTCTCCCTCCTGGGATCCCTGTCACTTACTATTTTTTACAGCTTGGAGCTGAGCCCGGAGCTGCAGGTTCTCTTTCTGGGTTTGTTTCAGAAGTTCCTAGAGGTGAGGGAAGAGGGTGAGGAGGGAGTGAGGAAGGAAGCCGGCTTCTGGTCTTCCTGCCCCAGTGTACAGGGCCCCGCTCTCACTTCAAGGGTTTTGAAATCCTCTTTCACTTCATTCAATTCACAAGTAAGTTGACTGTTCTTATTTTCCAACTCTTCCTGGACCAGCCGCTCCTTTAGGATGGCTGATTCTTGGCAGGCAGCCAGTTGGTGGAATTCAGCTGTGCGCTGCTGCAGCAGGCGGACATAACAGCCCTTCTGCTTTTTCAGAGTCCAGATCTCTCGGTGGTCCTTCTTCACCTGCGGGCATGAAGCTGGGAGTCAGGACAGGCAGCGGGGGCAGCCTGAGTGTTCAGCACCTGTGGGTGTCAAGCACAGACTCCCGGGCCCAAGGAAACAGCATCTGGGACAGTCGGTCCCCGCACAGGTCTTGATGCTCTTACTCTCAGGACCCAAGAGATGCCACTCCCCCCACCCCACACACCACACACCCTACCACCACTCCGGCCCTTGCCTCCTTTCCCCTGCCTCCCCCGTCCTAGGAACCTTCTTCCCTGGCTTTAAGATCCTGAATCTTGGTGCTGTGTGGTGAAATTTACGCTTCAGCCCAGGGCTCAATCCCTGCTTTGTGCCTCCCCCCGCCCCCCCCCCCAATGTTTTGGACTCTTTCTTGCTACATACCTCAGCCTTGATTGTGATTTCCAGGCCAGGCCCTAATTGACATGGAGACCTTCGCATTGATCTTCCCCCTTCCCCTAGGTGGGAACTGCCTTGGTTCTCTCTCCCCCTGTCCTCTAGCAACACCCCCTTTTCAGCAGGAGCCACGCCCCCTTGGAGCAGGGGTTACCATTTCTGTGATCTCTGCCAAAAATGTTTGTAGAAGGTCCAACTTTTTCATCGCCGGGTCTTTTACGTGTTCGGCACTCTGGAAGACCCAAGTGGGTTGGTCAGTCAGCGCCTCCCCAGCCCCTCATTTGAAGGGCTACTGCCCACCTCTATCCCCACCATCCAAGGAGGGCTGTGTGCCATCTTTCCTGTGCCCTGCTTCCTGATGGACGGGGAAGGGGGGAATCCAAAACATCCCAATCAATCAAGCAGTAGAGGAAACATCAAGAACGGTCCAAGGAGGGAACAAGAGAGACACCCTCGCAGTGGAAATGCAGCCAGCAGCTCACGCAGATCTGGCAGAGGGCATGGCACCTGCCCTGGCACTTTTCTGATGGGACAGTACTCTCCATTGGAGCAGTAAAGGCCACACTTCACCCCAGTCCTTACTCTAGAGGGAGCAAAGAGAGCAGAGGGAAAGAGCAAAGGCCAGGGGAAAAGAGGGAGTCAGATAGGGGCCAGGTGTCCAGGCTGGCAGGACCCCTTGGAATGTTGCAGGTGGGAACAAAGGGACCATTCCAAAGAGATCTGTTGGCCAGTACCACACATGTCCCCGCCTGCAGGGTTACCCTGTCCCTTTATGATGTTTGCGCTGTGACCCAGAGTCCCACTAATCAGGCCCATGAGGATGGGGTGGACCCCGGTAGGGCTCCATACATCCACTTAACCTCCACTGTAAGATCTAGGACCAGATGAAGGGGCTCGCTTAAACAAAGGGGGCTACAGCCAAATGATCGCCCTGAAATGTGTTGATCTGATTTGACCAGGGCATGTGACAAGAGACACGAGAACCCTGTTTCATGAGGGCGCCCAGCATGCTGATCCCTGAGGGACGCTCCTTCCCATCGTGTCCTAACTCAACCTCAGAGGCCAAACTTGCCCATTCAAGGGGAACCCTGGTGCCTAGGGCTGAGGCAGCGCGCCCCACGTCAGGCCAAGCAGAGCCCGAGTGTGCGGGGAACCAGGGCCAGTGTTTCTGTGGGTGCCCCCCTCCTTCCACGTTCCTAAACATTCCGCAACACCCCTTGAGCACCTATCTACTTGGGATGGTGTGCAGTGCAGGACTTACCCCAGTCGGCAGTTGGTGGGCCCGGGAGGTGGCGGTGGCCTGGCCACTGTCTCCGCAGTTGTTTTTCTTCTCCCGCCTCTGTCCTGGGACCAAATCATTTTCGATCTCATACTTGGTAAGCTGCAGAAAAGCAGAGAAACACCTGCTTGAGCCTCTTACTCACATCCTGCTGACAGAAGCTCTCTTGTGCTCGTCTCCATGGGAGGAACCAGTGGGCAGGAGGATGGTGTTTGACCCGAGGAGGGGAGCCCGAGGGGATACTGGGCCAGAGTCCCCAGGAGTCCCCGGAGGGCAGCAGCTACTGGGTGAGACTGACTGAAGACGTGGGTGGGTCTGGAAAGGGCCCAGGGGCTCATCAGCCAGTGCCACACACACACACACACACACACACACACACACACACACACACACACACACACACACAGACCACTGATGGGTCATCAAAGGGCCTTGGGCTAGACCCAGGACCCGGCCCTTTTTTCTTACGATTTTCCTGGCTCTAGCCAGCTGTTGCTTCCTCTTTCTCTCAAGGGTCGCAACCACGGATGGGGGTAGGGGCCTCTTATCTCTACTCGAGTAGTCCATGAGGATTTCTCCTAATGAACAGCGTTGCAATAAGAGGTGCCACGAGAGGCTGAGGCCGCTCATTTATAGACGGGGCTCATGGGTGTGGTCCAGGTTCTGCAACCCCATTGGCCAGTGAGAATTCCAAAGCCCCATGCGACCCTGGTTTCCATGTCCTACAGCCCAGACCACTGTGACATCACAATGGAGGCTGCACCCACTCGTGCTCATGCAGCAGTTGGGCCTGAGGGAAGCTCCCCCACCCCCACCCCAGGAGCCCCCTCAACCCCCTTCCCCAACATGGCTCTGACCGGCAGGGCAGAGTGGGCAAGGAGCGTCCTCAGAGGGAAAGTGCATTATTCTATGCCCTGACCTTCCCGCCTTGCCATCCTTCAGTCCGCTACTTTCTCAATCCCAGATCATGTCCAGAGGTCCCGAGCCTTAACCCCTGTACTGCATTTCTGCCCTCTCAATATGTGTTTCTAACATTTTCATTCTAACCTCTGCTGAAGTGTGAAGCCATTATGAAGGACACTTGCTGGTAGGGGCTTCGCAGCCTTCTGAGTCTGAAGTACCAGCCCTGTCTCTCCCTCTGTGGGCAGCCAAGAGTTGGCTGTGTGGACAGAGCGCTAGCTCAGGGTTCTCACTGCACGATGGTTCTCAAGAGAAGCAGCATGTGGACATTCAAACTCTTGGGGTCTGTGGTCTAAGGAACGAGTGCAGCACAAATGCGAAAGTTCAACAGAGCTTCATTTCATGCCAATCACCGAGTCCAGATACTGATTGATCAATTGACCAGTCGTCTCCCCGGAGAGAGAGTGAGACCCTACATCTCCGAGCCCCTTTTATACCCCGAACTCCAACTGTCAACCGACCTATTCCCTGTTTGGTGGGCCTCGGGGCAACTAGGGACTTTCTGGCCCGGGGTTGGCTGCCTTTTCTGGGTCTGTTAATTCAGTTATTTCCTTCTCTCCCTTATTGGTCCCCCAGCTGCTGAAGTTGGTGGCCATTCCAGCTAGGTGGGCTTAGGTGGGCCCTACCACAAACATGAGACCACCATAGCTCCAAGGACGGGAGTACAAGCTTTGCCTACAGAAGGCCTGGATTTGAACCCTGGACCACCTGGTACCCTGAGTATGCCAGGAGCAATCCCTGAGCACCCTGCCTGGAGAAGCACCTGAGCACTGTTGGGTGTGAACGTTAAGCAAAATACATCCCAGAAAAGAGGACTGTTGTAGCCCTATGATACATCGAGAAGTAGCAAAGGGGTGACTGTACCTGGTGTGCTTGGGGGTAGGCTGAGGAACTGTTGTGGCCACTCCCACTATCCAGCTACACTGCACCCTAAGAGAAATCCACCCCACCCCCCCGTCCCTGGAGCCCTGGCCTCCACCCCCACAGCCAGAGAACAGTGGCATCGCAATGGAGGCTGCACCCCCTCTAGGTGGGCCTGAGGGAAGCCCCTCCCTGACTCAGGCTCCCCAGCACTCCGCTTTCCCAACGTGGGGGCTTTGAACGTCTAGCCAAAGAGGGGCAAGGAGCGTCCTCAGAGAGAAAGTGCACTATTCTATGCCCTGACCCTTCCCTCCGTGCCCTAGGTCAGTCCTGGACTGTAGCTGGTACTGGAAGTGGTTCCTCAGCCTCAGACATATTGCTGAGAAAGGGGTGGGGGGGGGGTCGCAGGTGAAGCCTTGATTCTGTGTAAACTTTGCCCTGCTTGTTCGCTAATTTGTAATTTACTGAAGTGAATGAACCTAAAACTGATGGTATTTTTTTTGCAACCTATGAACCCTACAAAAGGGCTTGGCTCATCAAAATTCATGTGAAATCTCTTTTTTAAACAATTTTTTATTAGTGAATCACTGTGAGTTACAGTTACAGACTTACAAACTTTCGTGCTTGCATTTCAACAATTGTTGGGTACCCATTCCTCCACCAGTACCCATTTTCCACCACCAATGGTCCCAGCATCCCTCCTTGATTATGAAATTCTTAAACATTGTTTTCACCATGTGGCAGGACTGTGCCTACTGATGCTGGATTTTGGCCACATAGCGGTTCATTACACTAGTATTAGTATATTTTGATTTTTTATTGGTGAAATTTATTGAAATAATAATAATAAGTATGTTGATGACTGAAAAAATGCAAGACAAATAATAAACAGCAATTTTTTAATTTTATCTATAGTTTATTTTTTTGAGGCAGAGCAATAGCACAGCGGGTAGGGCATTTGCCTTGCATACAGCCGACCCAGGTTTGAGTCCTCCAGCCCTCTCGGAGAGCTCAGCAAGCTACTGAGAGTATCCCGCTGGCACAGCAGAGCCTGGCAAGCTACCCGTGGCATATTCAATATGCCAAAAATAGTAACAACAAGTCTCACAATGGAGATGTTACTGGTTCCCGATGGAGCAAATTGATGAACAATGGGACAACAGTGCTACAGTGCTTATTTTTTTAATTGGAATGTTTAATATTCCCAATATTGATGTTTTAATTAGATAGTCTCTGTAAATACAATGTAAATCTTGATGGACTTGAGATCTACCATTGTAAATTCTTAAAAAATTTGTTCTGCTTTTCTTATTTTTCTATCATATATATTTATATACATAAATATATATTTTATATATCTTATAACTTATATAATTACATAAAACTTATAACTTTTATATATCTTTCTATATCTTATATATGTATTTTATATATCTTATAACCTACTTCTCCCTCCGGGAGAAACTAGCAAGCTACTGAGAGTTTCCTGCCCACATGGGACAGTCTTTTTTCCAATTCTGTGGGCTCTTTCTGTATTTTAATGACTGTTTTTTTTGTGTGTGTGTGTGTATGTGCAGAAGCTTCTTAGTTTAATGTAGTCGTATTTGTTTATATTTGTTTCCACTTGGTTGGTCAGTGATGTTTCATCCTTGAAGATCCCTTTAGCTTCAATATCATGAAGGATTCTGCCTCATTTTCCTCCATGTACTTTATAGATTCAGGTTTAATATTGAGGTCTTTAACCTATTTTAATCTGACATTTGTGCTTGGTATTCTTCTGCATCAGCTGTCTAGTTTTCTCAGCATCACTTGTTGAAAAGGCTTTCCTTGCTCCACTTCACATTTCTTGCTTCTTTATCAAAGATTAAGTGATCATATACTTAGAAGGGCAGAGAGTCTCTTGCCCGCACGCCTGGCTGTCTTCTGATATCATGTAGCCTGCTTCTCCCTCTGGGAGAAACTGGCAATCCTCTGAGAGTTTCCTGCCCACATGGAAGCCTTGCAAGCTTCCCATGGTGTATTCATATGCAAAATCCAGTAACAAGCTGGATCTCATTCCCCTGACCCTGGAGAGCCCCCAGTGCAACATCATTAGGAGAGCCGAGTCAAGATGGACTTCTAAGATTTAAGGGAAAGAACGAAATGAGATGTTACTGAGCCCCTCCGAGAAATCGGTGATTAACGGGATTTTGTGATTCGTGATTCGTGATACTTAGGAGGCTGTGTCAGAATATTCAACTCTGTTCCATTGATCTGCAGGTCTGTTTCTACTCCAATACCATGCTATTTTAATTACTACCGCTTTGTAGTACAGTTTGAGATTGGGGAAGGTGATGCCATCCATCTTCTTTTTCCCCAGGATTGCTTTGGCTTTTCATGGGGTCTTTACTCTATATGAATTTCAGGAGTGCTTTTTCTATTTCTTTGAAAAATGTCATGGGTATCCTTAAAGGGACTGCACTGAATCTGTATAATGCTTTGGAGAGTATTACAATTTTGAAGATGTTAGTCTTCTCAATCCATGAGCAGCGGATGTATTTCCATTCCCTAGTGTCCTCTTTTATTTCTTGAAGTAGTGTTTTGTAGCTTTCTTTGTATAGGTCCTTCACCTATTTAGTTAAGCTGATTCAAAGGAAGTTCATTTTTTAGGCACTATTGTGAACGGGATTTTTTAAGATATCTTTTTCTTCTTTTTTATTGTTTGTGAATAGAAAGGGCATGGACTTTTGGTTATTGATTTTGTAACCTGCCACTCTGATATATAAACCAATTATTTCTAGGAGCTTTTCTGTGGAACCTTTAGGGTTCTCTAAGTATCATATCATCAGCGAATAGTGATAGCTTCACTTCTTCCTTTCCTATCTGGATGCCTTTTATATCCTTTTCTTGCCTAAGTGCTATGGAAAGCACTTCCAGTACTATATTGAAGAGAAGTGGTGAGAGTGGACAACCTTGTCTTGTTTCTGATCTTAGAGGGAGGGCTCTCAGCTTTTCCTCATTGAGAATGCTTGCTGTGGGCTTGTGGTAGATGGCTTTGACTATATTGAGGAAAGTTCTTTTGACTACCATTTTTCTGAGAGTTTTTATCATAAGTGGGTGCTGGGTATTGTCAAATGCCTTCTCTAAATCTATTGATATGATCATATGGTTTTTATCTTTCCTTTTATTGATATGTCATATTATGTTGATTGACTTGCGAATGTTAAGCCATCCTTGCATCTCCGGGATGAATCCTAATTGGTTGTGGTGTATGATCTTTTTGATGAGTCATTGGATTCTATTTGCTAGTATTTTGTTGAGGATATTTGCATCTGTATTCATCAAGGGTATTGGCCTGTAATTCTCTTTTTCTGTGGTATCTGTGTTTGCTTTTGGCATGAGAGTGATACTTGCCTCATAGAAACTAGAAGTGTTTCTGTTTCTTCAATTTTTTGGAAAATCTTGAAGAGGATCGAGAGTAGGTCCTCTTTGAAGGTTTGTACAAATTCACTAGTGAATCCATCTGGGCCAGGGCTTTTGTTTTTCAGGAGACTTTTGATTACTGTTTCAATGTCCTTCATAGTGATAAGTCTGTTTAGATATTGCAGGTCTTCTTGGGTCAGATTTGGGAGATTATAAGAGTCCAAGAATTTATCCATGTCTTTGAGGTTGTCTAGTTTTGTAGCATAAAGCTTTTTAAAGTAATCTCTGATTATCCTTTGAACTTCTGTGGGTTCCATTTGTTGTGATGTCTCCCTTTTCATTTCTGATACTGTTTATTAGGGTGTCTCTCTTTCTCATTCCTTGTGAGCCTTGCTAGTGGTTTATTGATCTTGTTTATTTTCTGAAAGAACCAGCTCTTGATTTCACTGATAATTCGGATTTTTTTGGGGGAGGTTCCATATCATTAATTTCTGCCCTAAGTTTTATAATTTCTTTCCTCCTGCCTGATTTGGGATCCTTTTGTTGGTCATTCTCCAAGATCTTAAGCTGTGAGGTTAAGTTATTTTTGTGTGCTCACTCTTCCTTCCTGAGGAATACTGGTAGAGCTATAGTTTCCTCTTAACACTGCTTTTGCTATGTCCCATAAGTTCTGGTAACTCGTGTCTTCATTCTCATTTGTTTCCAGGAATATTTTGATTTACTCTTTTATTTCTTTTCTAAGCTACTCATTATTCAGTAGTGAGCTATTTAATTTCCAGGTGTTTGGTTTGAATTTCTGTTTCTGGATGTGGTTCACTTTGATTTTCAGTGCATCATGGTCTGAAAAGATCGTTGATACAATTTCTATCCTCTTAATTTTATGGAGGTATATTTGTGGCCCACTGTGTGCTCTTTCTTGGAGAATGTCCCATGTGCACTTGAGAAGAATGTGTATTCATTTTTTTTGGATGAAATGTCATATATATATATACATATATATATATCAGACACCTGTCTCCCATTTCTTCCCTTATATAAAGTATATCTTTGCTGAGCTTGAGTCTTGTTGATCTATCAAGAGGTGAGAAAGTGGTGTTGAAATCTCCAACAATTATTGTGTTACTATCAATGTCTTTCTTCAAGTCTATAAGCAGTCATTTTAAGTATTTTGTTGGCTTCTTCATTGGGTGCATATACATTTAGGAGTGTGAGTTCTTCTTGGTGTACAGATTTCTTGATCATTAAGAAATGACCTTCCCTGTTCTCTTGTAACGTTCTTCCGTCTGAAGTGTATGTGGTCTGGTATTAGTATGGCCACTCCCACTTGTTTTGAGGAAATTGTTTGCTTGTAGGATTGTTTTCCATCCTTTCACTTTGAGTTTGTGTTTGCTCTGTCTATTCAGATCTGTTTCTTGCAGGCAGCAGAATGTTGGATTCAACTTTCGGATCCATCCTGTCACTCTTATCTTTTAATTGGTGTTTTTAGCCCATTGACGTTGGGCACTGTCCAACTCCAGTCACAAAAGTCAGATAAAAATGGATCAGTGATTTAAAAGACATAGATAACTAGATTTAATGTATGGAAACTGCTAGGATGATATTATGTTTCCTTCCCCATCAATCACTACTCTACACAGCCTTTGAAAAGTGTTCATTAGTAATTAAAATATATATTTGTTTGCTTTTTTCACCAAATGTCTTCCAAAGCAGACTTGTAAGCACCTGCATAGCATAGATTTCACTCTTTGCTCTGCTCCCAACATCTAGAAAAGTTACTACCATACAATAGGCAACAATATCAAATGCAATAGAAACACCAGAAGAAAGGGAGGCTATATTTGTTCAGGATGGACTGGATAAGGTTCCAAAGTGGGAAATAATTTCAGGTAATGCGTTGGAGAGTGCACATGGGTCTACCTGTGAATGAGTAAGCAAAATCATTGTTGGAAAGAGAAAAAGTAGAAATAGACAGAGGGATGTTTGAAAATGTATAATGTGTTTAGATAGTCACGATGCACAAGTTAATTTCAGGGAGTGATTGTAAGCAATAGACAGCATGAGGTGATGACAGAGCAATAGTGCAATGTGTTAATCCCCATTCATCTGCTTCCACCTCTTTGCCTTCCACCAACACCCCCAACTCATACTTTAACTTTCTAAGTCACTTTTGACAGGAAAGCTAGTATGTTAAGTATGCAGTTCTCTGGCAATCTCTTTTCTATTCCCCTTAAATTTACATACATTAAATCGCTCTACCTATCATATGATTACAGCAAAGAACTTTTAGTTGATATTCCCACTTGCAAAGATGAATTAAATTACTTTTGATGAAGGTTTTATCAACCTAAAATAATTAGGCAGTGTGTGAAAGGACATGGACTGGTATAAGTAGTTTTCAAGTGTGTTGAAATCCATAATGTGTCACTTTGGGGCTTGTCCTCCTTTTGTATTTTTACTAGCACTGCTTTTTGAATGAGTGCCAAGCCTTTTAGAGTTAAAACTCTAGTTGCAATTAGCAGGAATCAACAAAAGCTCAAATTATAAAAAGGGGAATTATTGGGAGAACACAGTGTTTTCCATAGAACCCCCAAAGCAGCTGGGCTTCTCAAATGACTTGAAAAAGAAATCTGAAACTCTGACAGTTTTTAGCAACTTAATCTCTTTTTCTGTCTGTTTTCTTATCTTTAAACCACAGTGTATGGTTTCCTGTCTCTTTTCCTTCTGTTTCATTCTCTCTTTCCCTTTCTGCCACTGGAAAGTCTCTCCCTTTGTTTGCCTCTCTATTTCAGTTTTTATCATTTTGACCCTTTCATTATCCTTTCTTCAATCAGCTCTATGCTTTCCCATATTCATAGCAAAACTGTCCCCACCACACTGCACATTATGTTTCCTCCCTGTAAGAGACAGTTTCAGATAACTCTCCATGAGCTCTATACCCAAAACTTCAAAATCCATAGAAAAGAATTCTGATTAATCCGATTTCAACTGGGTCTTGACCCTTGTGGAATTGACTGTGAATAGAGAAAATATTCCATGATAAAAATATGCCGAGAGAAGGGGAGCATGGCTGTGTGGAAAGGAGTAATTCTCAAACAAATGGATCTCTGTGAGCTCAGCATCCAATCTAAAAGGTGCTTCCTACCTCGAAGCAGTGTTTGAATTGAAACTGATGGATGAATTACTGTTAGTTTAATTTTTAAGTATTTAGGTTTTGGGCCACATCTGACTGTGCTCACAGATCATTCCTAGTGGGAGCTGGCAGGGAGGTGTCATATGAGGTACCATGGAATGAATTCAGGTCAGTTGTGTGCAAGGCAAGGGACCTACCCTACCATAATATTTGTTTGAAACTACTAATATTTTTTGAAACTACTGCTGGCTGCTCAAGAAAGTTTGGCGAGGAGCAGAGAGATAGCTAAGGTGGGAGTTCTGGGCCTGAGTAAGACCATGTGTATTATCCCTACAAGGCTTGCCAAGCACTGTTGGGTAGGCATCCTATAGAAAAGAAAGAAAGTATAAAAACTATTACAAGGAAATTTAACACTTGGCATAAATGATTACTCCTTGGAGAATTGATCACACATTTTGAATGTCAGGACATATTGTAGATTTGTAGGGTTCAAATTCTGAAGTCAACCATCTCCCGACATCACCAAAGGCTAGCAGAGCAAAACAAAATTGGAATATTCTCTTCTTTTACTTATACCTTTAATTGGGGGGAAGCAAGTACTATGGTGCTCATCACTGTATCACTGTATCATTATCATCCCGTTGCTCATTGATGTGCTTGAGTGGGCACCAATAACGTCTCCATTGTGAGACTTGTTGTTACTATTTTGGCATATCGAATACACCATGGGTAACTTGCCAGGCTCTGCCCTGTGGACAAGATGCTCTTGGTAGTTTGCCGGGCTCTCTGAGAGGGGCAGAGGAAACAACCTGGGTTGGCCTCATGCAAGGCAAATGCCCTACCCACTGTGCTATCACTCCAGCCTATACCTAACAATATATCTTTTCTGTGTCATTACAGAGTGGTTCGTTTTCTCTCTCTGCTTGCTCGTCTGTAAAATGAGAGCGTTATATGTGACAAACTGAGTTCTCTTCAATTATGTCATGCTGAGATTCCCAGTGGAGGCATAAATAAATAAATAAATAAATAAATAGGAAGTAAAATGTGTGGGAGGTGGGGTAAAGGCCCTCAAGGTCTGTGCTGCTTTGGGAAGGAGCTGCCTGCCTAATCACAGCTCATAAACACTTGTGCTTGCCAGCCTCCTTAAAACCACTGCAGCTGAATTTGGGATCCTATTTTTATTTTCTAGGTAGTCTGAAATTAGATCTGCCAACTTTGCAGCTCCTGTCAGATGCCTGCTTCTCAAAGGAGAGATTTTTCAGACTTTAAGCAAAAGACTTTCAACCCTCAATGACTGTGGGTCTCTTTTCATCTCTGGAGTCAGTATGCTAAACAGCACTGGGGCCTCTGATCAGGGATTTCCGGGGCTTCTTTCCAAGTAGTTAACCATGGAAGTGCCATACACGCCAAAGAATTCCATCTCTCCTCTAGGAGCTGTCAGCTTGAGAATCCTCAGAGTGCAGACAGTGTGATGAGATGATTGACTATAAGTGGTTTCACTTGGAAATGACCAAATGTTGTTTAAATGGGGGAAATGATTGTGCAAAGATTCACCAGAGAATTTGGAAGAGGGTGTAAAAGTAAAGATGAAAAAGGAATAGAGACTCTGTCACTAAGAATACCTCTTTGAAATGGTTTTTTCTCTCATCCAACAAGCGCTCATCGAATACATTGTGCATTTTAGTCACTCAGATTCTGGGCAAATAGAATATAAACACATGGATTCTCCTCTGGAAAGGAGAGATGGACTGGATAGGTCATGAACCTTAGTCTTGACAGTTGGCAGGAATGCCTATCTTTTCTCCTGACTTTCCTTTCTTGATTATTTCTGTTTACCTCTAATCCTGAAGGCCAGTGGAAACTGTATGGGAAGATGCATATGTTGGTGACAGATACGATCAGCATTTCCAAATTTAAAAGTGATTTTAAAGTAATTTAGACTTAACTAAGTATGTGGTAGGCTTCTCATAAATGGGAAGTAGGGAAGGTGTTCCACGTGGAGAAGCTAGCAGAAGTAAAGCATAGCAAGTGTAAGAAAAAACAAATGGATAGTGTAAGGACCATTTATTTCAATATAACACTCTATATTTTTTCTCCTCCTTACCCTGTTTTGAACAGCAGATGCTTGCATATGAATATTTGCCTATCTAATATAAGTTAATATTAACAATGTAAATATTACAGCTACAAAGTCATATACAACCCTAACTCATTAAATTGATGTCTGTGGACCCCAAGGGTGGCTTATGTGAGGAGGAGAAGAGAAAGACAGTCACTTTCTCCCCATCTCCCTCTGCCATCTCAGGACCCAGAGTTATTAGGTTCTTGTCTTGCCTTGCAGAAAAGAATTCAGGAGGAGATGAGCAGTGAAGTAAAAACAGATTTTATTTTGGAGATTTTGGGGAAAGAGGAGGGAGAGAAAGTGGGATAGAGTAAAGGGCAACTTTCTCAAGAGAGAGTGGGGGTCTCCCCAAAGGCAGAGAAGCCCTATACACATCCCAGCGATAGACACGCAAGCATGAAAGTACACACCTCAAGAGGGGAGATGCAGGTGCCACATGTGCTCGGCCACATGGACTCAAGTAGCACATGGGCTTGGGCAGCATATGCGCTCCTTTCCTTTTTTCAAGGTGGCTTTTATGGGGTTTTCCCAAGCTACCCCCACTCAGGGCTTTCTAGCTAGATTAGAGTCCATTGCTAGTGCTGCTGCTAGGTGGGTAGAGCTTGGAGTGGTCTTCTTTGAAACTCCTTTTCTTGACCTTTGTTCCTGCTGGAGCTTCTCTCAGAAGGTGGATCCAGCCTTCTCTGGTCTGGGTTAGTGAGAGTTAATCAGATTAAAGGAAGGAACTGGGGGTTCTCCAGCAATTTCCTTCAGGCCCTTTCCATAGGAGGGGTCCAGTCTCCTCAGGATCTGCTGCTGGAGAAGATCTTATCAGGACTTGCTTTCTGTATGCACAAGGTGGGTCAGACTTAGGACTGGTGGCTTTATTATTTCTCAGAAATTTCATCACCATGCTGTGGGGGGGGTCCCTTCCCTTATCATCAATATCACTCAGGGTTCCCTATTGTGAGTAAGAATGCAATTCTGATTTGAGAAGTTTTGTTAAATGAAATTTTTTTTAAAAAAAGCTCAGTCTATAGAGGTAAGAACTTGCTTTAGATAGTATCACTCATGAAAGATGTTGCAAACCAGACTCAGAACTGATCCCCGGTAGTTGCCCCTTATTTGCATTTTTGAACATGTCCTCTTACCACTTGAAACCTCCAAAAGTGGTACTAGTTGCCATATCAGTACCTCCTTAATGAAAAAAATGTTGGGACACTTTTGGTTCTTACTATCAGTATTTCCATATTTGGTCTAGTCCATTTGATCGGTGGCATGTCGGTGTCCATGTCCCATCTGCACAGGATGTTAGGAAAGCAGGTATCTTGTGTTTTTGATGTCGGTGAGCCCCTCGGGCTTGTGTGAAGCAGGGAGGAGAAAGACAGTCACTTTCTCCCCATCCGCCTTTGCCACCTGGGACCCTGAATTACTGGGTTCTTGTCTTGCCTTGAAGAAAAGAATTTCAGAAGTAAGCAAACAGTGAAGTAAGCTGATTTTATTTGGAGGTCTTAAAGGGGAAGAGGAAGAGAAAGTGGAAGAGAGTGGAGAGTAATGTGCTCAAGAGAGAACCCGGGCTTCTCCAAGGGCTGAGAGAGCCCCATACACACATCCCAGCATTAGACATGAAAGCATCAAAGTAATACATTGCAAGAGTGGAGATGCAGGCAACACATGCTCCGCCATGTGGGCACAAGCAGCACATGAGCTCAGGCAGAATATATGAGCACCCTTGCTTTGTTCAAAGTGGCTTTTGTAGGGTATCTTCTTGGGAGGTCTTTCTCTGAAATGTTCTGAAGTCTTCTCTGGACAGAACCGCTAAAGTTAGTCAAATTAACGGAGAGGTCCGAGGTTCTTCAAGGAATTTTCTTTATAGGGAGAGGTTCAATCTCCTCAGGATCATCTGCTGACAGTCTAATCTGTGGTCTTGTTCAACCTTAGGACTTTTACTTCCCAAGAATTTCATTATAAATTCATTTCTTCCCTAGAAGTTTCATTGCCATGGGGCCCTTCCCTATCTATCTGCCTGCCTACATCATTTTCAAATATATTGGAGAAAAGATTTGTCACAGGTGAGTGATCCTTTCAATCCAAAGAAAGTTTTTTTTTTAATCTAAACTGTGGAATGCCCCCTTCAACAAAAAAATGTTCAGTTCATTCATATTTGAGGACTATTGGTTCCTATCTGTTCTTTCATACTTAATATATGTACTCTATTTTCTTACATCTATTATTCATACATGTTTTTAAAATAATACAAATGGAGTCACCAGCAATTACAAACATGTCACACTGTAGTTCTCAAATTGACTTGACCTCACAGACACATTTACTTGGCTTATGCAATTCTTTTGCTTGCTATAAATAACTTAGTGCAATTATTTTTAAAAATTTGCTTTTTTTTTTTTTTTTTTTTTTAAAGAAATATTTTATTGAACCACCGTGAAAACAAAAAAAAATACAAAGCTTTCAGGTTTAAGTCACAGTCAAATACTGATTAAACCACCATCCCTTCACCAGTGCACCCGTTCCACCACCAAGAACCCCAATACACCGCCCTCCCACCCCACCCCCATCTAAGTAGTTGATGATATTCCCATTATTCTCTCTATATATTGAGTACATTTCATATTTCCATACAGAACTCACTATTGTTGATTGGAAATTATCCCCAACAATCAGGCCTGCTGAATAAGCATCATCTAATAATTTCTCTTCCTTGGTAAAAGTGAAGACTTTGAGCCCGCGCGGCCGCGATAGCGGCCGCGCGGTTTTGGGTTTCTAATACTTTAGCTCAGTTCACAGTCAAAATGGATGGCTGCAAGAATCTGCTCTGGTGCCAAAATGGGTTAGGAGACCTCAGGATCACAGTCAGTAGGCGGGAGGCTCTGCTTCTCGTGCCGCGGCTCTTGGTTCATCTCTGGGCGGAAGGCGCGCCGGGAACACCTCCCCTCCCAGGATCACCTACAGGCTACGTCACTAAAGAAAGTCCTACCTCCTGGTGTAGGGGTCTTAGAGGGTGGCTCTCACCGCGTGGCTGCTGCCGCTGCCGCCATTTTCGCTCAGAAAAATGGGGTGGAGAGGGAAAAAAATCCCTCCCCGGGCTGCACGAGGTTGTAGTTCAGTTCGCAGTCAAAATGCATGGCTGCAAGAATCTGCTCTGGTGCCAAAATGGGTTAGGAGACCTCAGGATCACAGTCAGTAGGCGGGAGGCTCTGCTTCTCGTGCCGCGGCTCTTGGTTCATCTCTGGGCGGAAGGCGCGCCGGGAACACCTCCCCTCCCAGGATCACCTACAGGCTACGTCACTAAAGAAAGTCCTACCTCCTGGTGTAGGGGTCTTAGAGGGTGGCTCTCACCGCGTGGCTGCTGCCGCTGCCGCCATTTTCGCTCAGAAAAATGGGGTGGAGAGGGAAAAAAATCCCTCCCCGGGCTGCACGAGGTTGTAGTTCAGTTCGCAGTCAAAATGCATGGCTGCAAGAATCTGCTCTGGTGCCAAAATGGGCCAGGAGACCTCAGGATCACAGTCAGTAGGCGGGAGGCTCTGCTTCTCGTGCCGCGGCTCTTGGTTCATCCAAAAATTTGCTTTTTTTAATGTAAAGACCTGTGCCTTGAAAATATGTGGGTGCCCAATGCTTGTGACCCCTGACAGACACGTGAAGTCACCTCCTGACCCCTGACAGACACGTGAAGTAGGGACAGGGCTGTCAAGCTAGTTGGTGATCAGTCGCCATTTATTCCAATCTCTGTCCCACCAGCCATGTATTCATTCTCCCTGTGCACCTATACCAGTCTCACTGGAACCCCATTCCAGGCCCCCATGTGTCCAGTCTCACAGCCTCAGTAATTGATCAATTCCCTGGAGTTGGGGGTAGCAAATACACATAGGTGTGGTAACACAATCAACATATGTAAAGTCCTTCCCTCAGGGGAACCTTCTTCTAGGACAAAAATCTCAAACCTGCAAGGAGATTCTCCCAAGGGCAAAATTTCATCTAAGATGTATTACTTTCCCCTTTCCTTAGTCCAGACCCATTTAAAAAATTCATCTTAAAGTTCACTGTATCACTGTCATCTTGTTGTAACATCTCCATTCATCCCAGCCCTTAGATTTTAGCAGCCTCTGCTTAATCGTCTTTCCTAATGATTGGAGGCTTCTTTCAGGATCAGGGGAATGAGACCTGTTATTCGCATTTTGAATATGCCACAGAGAGCTTGCCAGGCTGTGCCTTGAGGGCAGAATACTCTTGGTAGCTTGTCGGGCACTCCGAGAGGCATATATATGTATTTATTTCCCTCTATGTTGATGAGATCCTCTGCCTGCTTCCCCCAGTCTCTAGCAACCTGGGGGTCACACCCATAAGCCATTGTTAAGTTACTTCTTAATATTATTTGTAGTCAGTCTGTATGAACACAGTAAGAGCTATATTAAGCTTAAAGGGTGGGTCTCCTGGGGACATCTCACTATAGATCCCACATTACAGACTTCAGGCCAGATCAGTCCTTCCTAATCCCAGCAGGGTCTTTATCCAATTGTTTCTCTATGGGGCATAACAGAGTTTGTCCACGACCATGCTCTTAATTTATTATAAGGTTTATAATGCTTGGCCTATCCTGTGTCGATGCTAGGGTAGCTCACAATTTGTCCTGGTTCCGTCTAAGTCCCTTCGTCAGGATCCCCCTTTTAGAGTGCTAGGAACTAAGGGTAATTGAAGCTTAAGTTGAGTAGATAGGAGAGATGCCCAGGAGTAAATCTTATTCAAAGTCAATTAACTCTCAAGTTACAAAAGCATAACACCAACTGTCTTTTTGTGTTTAAATAAAAAAAAAAAAGGATATTGCTCTAAAGTAAACTACCAAAGGACATAAAGGAAAGATAAAATCAATGTCTCACTTGCATATACAAAATCCTGAGTCCTTAGAAGAATCTGACTTTACATGTGACAGGGTCTGATTTGGGGATATAAGTGATAAACAGGTAGGGGAAGCAGAGCACAAGGAGAAGTTATTAATAAACACAGAGGAATAGGAGTGCCTAGGGAGCACTGTGGGTCCTCCACATCATGGCAATGAAACTTCTGGGAAATAACAAAACCACCAGTCCTAAGTTTGACCCACCTTGTACATACAGAAAGCAAGACCTAATAAGACCTTCTCCAGCAGCACACCCTGAGGAGACTGGACCCCTCTACAGAAAGGGTCTGAAGGGAATTACTGGAGAACACCCAATTCCTTCCTTTAATCTGATTAAAGCTCAGTTAGCCCAGACCAGAGAAGGCTGGACCCACCCTCTGAGAGAAGCTCCAGCAGGAAAAAAGGTCAAGAAAAGGAGTTTCAAAGAAGAACACTCCCAGCTTTACCCATTTAGCAACAACCCTAGTAATGGACACTTACCTAGCTAGAAAGCCTCATGGCAGAGAGGGGGGTTGCTTGGAAAAACCCTATAAAAGCCACCTTGAACAAAGGAAGGGAGCACATATGCTGCCCAATTCCATGTGCTGCTTGAGCCCACGTGGCTAAGCACATGTGGTATCTGCATCTCCCCTCTTGAGACATGTACTTCCCTATCTAATGCTGAGGTGTGTTTAGGGGCTCTCTCCACCCTTGGAGAAGCTCACGTTCTCTCTTGAACTTGTTATATACACACACACACACACACACACTCACTCTTTCTCTCTCTCTTTCCTTCTCTCCCTCCCTCTCTCTTTCCCTCCCTCCTCACCTTCCAAAACCTCCAAGTAAAATCTGTTTCACTTCACTGCTCATCTACTCCTGAAATTCTTTTCTACAGGGCAAGGCAAGAACCCCAAAACTCTGGGTCTCAGGGTGGTAGAGGTAGCTTGGTGGAAAGAGACCATCTCTCTTCTCTTTTCCCCTCCCCCCTTACATAAGCCAACGTGGGGCCCACCGAAATCAGCTTTATGCTACGTCTTTTCAGCACCACATCCACCACCCAGTACCCACTAACTTTTCTCCACAAAAGTACCAAAAGTTTCTTCTATTCCTTCCTGTATCCCCATAAGCTAAGTTCTTTGACCCACTTTCTGGTTGTGTTTGCCTTGACTATTTGTTTCTCCTTTATGTGAGCATTTATTTAGGTCTAGGAATTAGATAATTTGTGCCTAACCCTTCCCATTTGACTGATTTCACTCAACATGATGTCTGTGGTTTCATCCATGTTGTGGCAAATTGCAAGATGTTGCACCTCTCTGCAGATACATAGTATTCTATTGTGTAGATCTACCCAAACTTCTTAATCCACACATCTGTAGCTTGGCATTTGGGTTGTTTCTGTATCTTGCTATCATACTAAGTGTATCAGCTAGATTTTTACCTCTTTACCAGTGTTATACTGACTGTGCCTGGAGACCTCAGTCAGAGGCTAGAATTTTCCATTAATTGAATCTGACTTCTGACAAAGCACTTTGCTTCACTGAGTCTTTATATTCTCTGCTGTTAAGTGGTATGTAGCTCAAATTTGGTGATTATTGATATTTTATGGTTTTACTAGTTTTAAAATTTATGTTATTTTTTTCAAAGAGCAATTTTTCTGGCCCCAAGACCTTAAACAAAGAAACTTAACTAGATAGATGATATAACCATAAAATTGAAAGTAAATAGCAATTTAAAATAATATTGTCACCATTATAGTATCAAACAAAACAGCTTCATTATTGTATTATAATGAATCCATGTCTTTATTTCTTCACAAAATGTAAACCAAAAGTGAGTAATCACTAAAGTATTCAGTGATAGTTATCCATGTAGATAGAAAAAATTTTAAAAATGTACCATTCTGATGGTAGACATTGGTAATGGGGGAGGATATACATGTGTGGAGAAGAGAGTGTGTACAAAATTTCTGTCTTTTCCACTCAATTTTACTATGAAACTAAATGTGTCCTAAGATATGTCTAACTTTAGAAATCATATGGTAGTTAAAATTCCAAAACCATATTGTATAGCAATGTTTGTTACTGAAAAAGTTGTTTTAATATTTTTTAAAATTTGCTTTAGCTTATTTTTTAGACTTTAAAATTTTGAAATGATTGTATATTCATATGTAGTTATAAGGTATACTCTAGAGAAGTCTAGCTTATCCCTAAATAATAGTTTACATATTCATGCTACAATATTGCTGCCAGGAAATTGACATTAAAACTGAAGTCATCATGTTTTGGTGTATGTATCATGTAGGGTATATGTTCACTCTTTGGCATGTGAACATTTAACTTTCCCAAGATCATTTGTCGAAGAGACCGTGCTTTTCTCATTAGGTTTTCTTGGCAATCTTTGGTAGATGAAGTCTAATTGGAAATGTCTGGGTTTATTACTGGACTTTGTCATAATACATTGGCCTATAGATATATTTTTGATGCAAGTACCATATTGATCATAGTGTTTCCCCTGCCAGGAGAGTCCGGCAAGCTACCAAGAGTATCCCGCCTGCACATAAGAGCCTGGCAAGCTACCCGTGGCGTATTCAATATGCCAAAACCAGTAACAAGTTTCACAATGGAGACGTTACTGGTGCCTGCTCAAACAAATTGATGAACAACTGGATGACAGGGCTACAGTACCATATTGATTTAATTACTACAGCTTTGTAATAAATTTTGAAATCAGAACATATTCTCCCTCCACATTTTTTGTTTTGTTTTGTTTTTTTCTCTTAAGATTGCTTTAGCTATTTAGGATCTACTGTGGCTTCTTATTTTTTTTTCTGTTTCTGTAAAGACATTGTTGTTGAGATTTTAATGAAAATTAAGTAGTTGTGATTGTCCATACTATGTTGAATAGAAGTGATAAGTATATTTATATTCTTGTTCCTGAGGATTTTATTTCTTACCAATGAGTATTGGAACTGAATATTTTGTAAAATGAATGGCTTTTATTTTGTTGAAGATTACTCCTGTCAGCTATACGCTCTAGAGCTATGCTAAGGAATCACTTCTGGCAGTGCTGAAGGAACAATATGTGATTCCCAGGATTGAGCTGGAGACTTCTGCGTGTAAGACAAGCACCTTAATCCTTGTACAATCTCTCCTTCTGTAGTATTATTGTCTGAATTTAGTATTTGGACAATATTTATCTCAATAACAAATTTGGAAGTATTTCCTTTTCAGTTTTTTAAAAGATTTTGCTGATTGACAGCAATTCTACTTTGCATGTTTGGTAGAATTCACTAGTTAAACCATCTGGTACTGAGATTTTCTATGTTTGGGAGATACTTTTGTAACTGATTCAGTGGTCTTGCTTATTACTGATCTGTTTAGATATTCCATTTATTTATATTTTTTATATTTTATTTTTATATTTTAATATTTTATGTATTAGATATTTAGATACTTATTTAGATGTTCTATTTATTTACTTAGAAATTTTGGTAAAGTGTATGTTTCTAGGAACTTCTCTGTTTCTTCTGCATTACTTCTTAGTATATAATTACTTATACTCTCTTGGACTGGAGCGATAGCACAGGGAGTAGGGCATTTGTCTTGCACGCAGCCGACCCAGGTTCTATTCCTCCATCAATCTCGGAGAGCCGGGCAAGCTACTGAGAGTATCCCACCCACATGGCAGAGTCTGGCAAGCTACCCATGGTGTATTCAATATGCCAAAACCAGTAACAACAAGTCTCACAATGGAGACGTTACTGGTGCCCACTCGAGCATATTAATGAACAACGGAACTACAGTGCTACAGTACTCTCTTATGCTATTTTTATTTCTATGGCATCATTGTCATATTTTCACATTCTTTTAAATTTTATCTTACTTTTAGTTAATGTAAGCATTTGTATTTTATTTTATTTTTTTCAATTTTTTTAAAAAAATATTTATTTTATTGAATCACCGTGTGGAAAGTTACAAAGTTCTCAGGCTTATGTTTCAGTTATACAATGCTTGAACACCTGTCCCTTCACCAGTGCCCATATTCCACCACCACAAGCCCCAGTATACCTCCTACCCCCCAGCCCCCCAACCCCGCCTGCATAGATGATACATTTCACTTCATTTTCTCTTTACCTTGATTACATTCCATATTTCAACACAAAACTCACTATTGTTGTTAGAGTTTCCCCCAAAAAAAACAGCCCTACTGACAAGGAAGCATTTGATAATTAGTTTTCCATTGCTGAGAATGAAGAGATATGAATTTAGGATTTAGGTTTAGGATTTCTGTATTTTAGTATTAAAGTCATTAAGTCCAGGGAGATTTATGTTAGAAATTGCATCATTTCCCTTCCTGGGGCAGCATGGGGCAATGGCTTAGTTCACCGTTTAGAGACATGGCTGCAAGCAGTTGCTGGGACCAAAAGTAGTCTAGCTGGCTTCCAGATCGTGGTCAATCAGCAGCAGAGCGGCCACACAATTGTGTGGCCACCCGGGTCGAATCTCGGCAGAGCGCGCGATGGTATCGCCCCCGGCCTGAGACTGCCCACATGTCCCGCTGTTTCAAGTTCATAACTCTTCTTTTTTTCTCCTTCCCACGCCACCAAGTTCGTACGTGCTTAATAATCCACATAATATGGTGGACGCCGTGCCGTTTTTCCCCGAAAAGGGAAAAAAAACAAGAAAGAAGGACCTTTCCCCTCCTTGGCCGGCGTGGGGGTATGGCTTAGTTCACAGTCTAGAGACATGGCTGCAAGCAGTTGCTGGGACCAAAATTAGTCTAGCTGGCCTCCAGATCGTGGTTCATCAGCAGCAGAGTGGCCGCACAAATGTGTGGCCACCCGGGAGCATTTGTTTTTTTTTTTTTTTTTTTTTTTTTTTTTTTTGCTTTTTGGGTCACACCCAGCAATGCACAGGGGTTACTCCTGGCTCTGCACTCAGGAATTACTCCTGGTGGTGCTCAGGGGACCATATGGGATGCTGGGAATCGAACTCTGGTCGGCCGCGTGCAAAGCAAACGCCCTACCCGCTTGCTATTGCTCCAGCCCCGGAGCATTTGTATTTTAAATAACCAATTTTTATATTATTGACATTTCCCCTGTTTTTCTATTCTCTAATCTATTTCTGTTTTCATCTTTATTATTTCCTTTTTTCTTCTAACTTTGGGTTTAACTTGTACTTACCTTTCTAGTTTCTTGAGATTAAAAAGTTGTTCTATAAAGCATTATTATACAAACTCTTATCACCGTTTTTGCTGTATCCCATGACTTTTAATATATTGAGTGTTTAAGAATTACAGAAAGAAAACTGGAGTAAAATGTTATGATTATAGTACAGTCAGCATTTTCTTGGCTATAATACCATTAGCAGAACAACAAAATTTTTAAAAAATCAGCAAATGACGAGCAAAACTATTAAGTGCAAATACAATTTAGGGAATGAGAGGAAGTGTTTGATAATCCTTTCTGATAAAGGTTTAATTTTTTTTAAATATTAGAAACTCACAACTAACTAGCATAGAAGTAATTCATTTCTAAGTGGCAAAGAACTTTGAATAAACATTTTTAAATGCAATAAAATGACTGACAGGCTATGGAATATGTTGATATCATTAACAATCATGTAAATGTAAATGAAATCAAATGAAATACCACTTCACACTGTTATTTGGCAATTATTTAAAATTTATCAAGTGTTGGTAAGGTTTAAAAAAATGAAACTCTTGGGGTTGGAGCGATAGCATAGTGGGTAGGGCATTTGCCTTACATACAGCCGACCTGAGTTCGATTCCCAGCATCCCATATGGTCCCCTGAGCGCTGCCAGGAGTGATTCCTGAGTGCAGAGCCTTGAGTAACCCCTGAGTTTCGCTGGGTGTGACCAAAAAAAAAAAAAGGGAAAAAAATGAAACTCTTGTATCATGGGTGGGAATGTAAAATGATGTGGACACTATGAAAGAAAGCATAGAATCACTGTATCACTGTCATCCCGTTGCTCATCGATTTGCTCAAGCGGGCATCCCTAATGTCTCCATTGTGAGACTTGTTACTGATTTTTGGCATATAGAATACGCCACGGGTAGCTTGCAAGACTTTGCCATGTGGGTGGGATACTCTCGGTAGCTTGCTGGGCTCTCTGAGAAGGACAGAGGAATCGAACCCAGGTCAGACGCGTGCAAGGCAAATGCCCTACCCGGTGTGTAAAGAAAAGTTGCACAATAAATCACATAATTAAAAATGGGCTGGAGAGATAGAACAATGGGCAGGGCGTTTGTCTGGCATTTGGCCAACCTGGGTTCAATTTCTAGCACAGTGTGTAGTCCTCTGAGCACAGCCAGGTGTGATCTCTGAGTCCAGTGCTCCTCTGAGCACAGCCAGGTGTGATCTCTGAGTCCAGTGCTCCTCTGAGCACAGCCAGGTGTGATCTCTGAGTCCAGAGCTAGGAGTAAGCCCTGAGCATAGCCAGGTGTGGCCCAAACAAAACAAACAAACAAAATTAAATTAAAAACATGTCAGATTTATCAATGGAGTTGAACACATGCAGGAGCCCCATTTTTGATCCCTAGTGTTTCATGGTTCTCTGAGCACCACTTCTGGGAATATGCCCTGGAGGTCCAAAAACACACTGCAGACACACCACCAGCATTTCTATGTTCATTGCAGCACTGTTCACAATAGCCAGAATCTGGAAAAAATCTGAGTGCCCAAGAACAGACTAATGAATATAGAAACTATGATACGTCTACACAATGGAATACTAAATAGGAAAAATGAGGTGATGAAATTTGCCTATAAATAGGTGGACTTAAAGAGCATCATACTGACTGAAATGAGTCAGAAGGGTTGGGACAGATATAGAATGACTGCATTCATTTGTGGAATAAAAACAAACAAACAAACAAAACTTGGGAACTGATATCCAAGGCAGGGAAAATGGTCCAGGAGCACTGGTCCATGTTGGAAAATACTAAAAGGATGTGGGGGCTGGGGGGTGATTAAGATCAAGGAGGGTTCATTTTGACAACATTAATTGGAAATCATCACTCTAGACAAGAACTAAGTGTTGACAGTAGGTAAAGGGATACACATGATTAACTTTTAGCATCTGTATTGCAAACCATAATGCCAAAAATGAGAGAGAAAGAGAAAAAGAGATAGTGCACAGCATGGAGGCAGATGGGGGTAGGGAATGGTTTGGGGTGGTTGTGTAGGAGGGAATTTGGGGACATAGGTGCTGGAAAATGTACACTGAGATGTGTATTGGAACATTGTATGACTAAAATACAATCAGGAACTGCTTTTTAATGCCCTATCTAATGGTGATCCAATAAAATATATATATTTTAAAAAATAAAATAAATTCATTTCCTCCAAGAAAATCAAAGGGGATTTATTACGCATTTCTACCACTCTTAATAATTCTTAGAAGGCACACTCCTCATATCATTATGAAGGTTAATCATCCAAAAAATGAAGATAATCTTTTAGGAGACACAAAGCCTGCTATCCTGAACATAAAATAGTTCTGTATGTTATAGGATTTTCAGTGGATGAACTGAAGATGAGACAAGCAAAGTCTCCCAAGAGTTGATGGTCTTTAAAACAGGTCAGTAGTTTTTCTCCTTTGGGCTGACTTTTGTGGAGGGCAATGATACCCCGTGGCATCTTTAGAAGCTGAGAGCTTTGCAAAATGATCCTTGTGTCTGCTTCAGGCTATTCTCCCAAATGGCTGTATCTTAAGGAAATGCCCAAATGGCCTCAACTGCCCTTTCTAGAAGCATCTGCTAGTGTGTTTGTAGAAATAACATCCCTTCTTTTAGTGTGGTTCTGAGTTCAAACTGCTTCATTAGGCAAGATGTAGATCCTGACAAGAAGAGGTCCCTGCTGTCTTGTGAAAACCTTGTCAAGTTACACAGTTAATCCTACTTTTAGTTACTTTGCTGATCTGGTGATCATCTCATCTTGGTCATAGTATCTGGGACATGATTTTAAATAAAACTGAGTTTAAATACTTGTTGCAATATCCACGTGACAGTGGACAGATGATTACGTTATTTTTGTTTGCATTTTAGCCAGTAGGTACAACATATTAATCCATAGCTTTGTTACAAGGGGAAAAAGCAATATAAACAAAATATTTATTACTTTTTGAGGTTAAAATATTTGCATGGATTTTCTACCACAGTTGAATGTTAAGTTAGTTGATGATCTGACTTGATATTAGGCTGTATGGAAAATGCAGGATTCAATTAGGGAGTTACTATGAGCAGTTCAACATGGAAAGTATCATGTTGAGTGAAATGAGTCAGAAAGAGAGAGACAGACATAGAAAGATCGAACTCATCTGTAGAATATAAAGTAATAGAGTGGGAGACTAACACCAAGAGTTGTAGAGATAAGGACTAGGAGGTCTGCCCCACAGCTTGGAAACTGGCCTCACATGCTGGAGGAAAAAGGCCGCTGAGATAGAGAAGGGAACACCAAGTAGAGGATGTTGGGAGGACCCATTCGGGTTGAAAGATTCGAGCTGAAAGTAGATTATAGACCGAAAATGAAGGCCACTCAATACCTCTATTGCAAACTACAACACCCAAAAGGAGAGAGAACAAAAGGGAATGCCCTATTGCTGAAGCAGGGTGGAGTGGTGAGGGATGGGGTGGGGGTAGTGAGAGGGATACTGGGATCATTGGTGGAGGAGAATTGGCACTGGTGGAGGGATGGCTTATCAGAGAAAGAAATTAAGTTTTGTTCTTTTAGCAAAAAGCTTTATTATAAATAAATACGTTATCAAACCTGAATTATTCAACAGTCTGTTCACAGAAGTCTTCTTTTATACTTGGGATTTTAACACTTGACCTAAAAAAAAAAATAACTTGCATGCTTGGCCCAAAGCTTTATAAGCATCTGCATTTCCAAACCATGCAGGGGCCATATTAGTTTGACTGCCACTTTTATTGTCTGACTTTTCTGGGGTCTTAAAAAAATAACCTCTGAAAGAGTTCTTTATTATTTTTAGCCTGAGACATCGGAACTCATTGCACCCAGAATCATGCCTCATTAATTCATAGCTTATCCATGAGATAAATTATAAATCTGCAACTTTAGATGGTTTGACATTTTACATTTCAGGTCTTATAGACAGAGGCATTTACCATCTTGACAAACTTTTGCAAGTGCCTACTGTGTCCTTACTGTGTCCTGTTGTATGAACAGTAGGCAACCACAATCTCCAGGGGAAACTCTAGAAAATACATATACAGTAAGCAGAGTGCTGGACTTCGAGGAAAGTAGGAAAGACACCATCAGACAGAGGGGAACTGCTCTAGGGCCTGCTGAACTTGTCATTTCTGCACTTGATTCATGTGACATGTCCTTTTATTCTTTTCTTAAGCCTCTTTGTGTTGTAACTTATTTCAAATGCATTTCCCTTTATATTGGTGTTTGCACACCAATGAAGAAAGTATACACTTCACAAATTGCACTTTTCAGGTCTGCTCTCAGTAATGTAGGTATACACATTATGTTAGGACATCAAGATCAACTCATTTCCTCCAAAGCTTCTCTAATGTGTGTGCACCTAAGCACACATGTACAGACACAACATAGGTGTATATCATCATAAACAGAAATAACTTACTTTGAAAATGGGGTGCCATTTCCAAGAGCAGAAGGAATATGAGAGATTGCACTCAGTTCCTCAGTACATGATATTACATTGTAGATTAAAGTTTAAAGACAAACCAGCTCACCGTAGACTTCATCTTGATCATAGCCTGTGTTGTGTGTCTTATGCCATATGATCTTATTTATTTTATTTTTATTGAATAACCATGAGATATAGTTTACAAAGCTTTCATGGTTGAGTTTTAGTCATACAATGATTGAACATGCATCTCTCCACCAGTGTACATTTTCCACCACCAATGTCCCAAGTATCCCTCCCACCACCCTCCACCCCACCCCTCCCCCTGCCTCTAGGGCAGACAATTTTCTTCTTAAGCTCTCTCTACTTTGTGGCATTATAGTTTGCAATACAGATACTGAGAGGCCATCACATTAGGTCCTTTATCTACTTTAAGTACACATCTCCCATCCTGAGCGATCCCTCGTGAGGCAGTATGCCATATGTGATATTTGGGATATCATTTAAATTTAATTGTGCATTTATTTAAAACAATTTAATTTAAAAAGAATAAACAAATTTACTTAATCTATTAGAATTTGTACTATAATATCATGAGTTTAAATTAATGAGAATTTGGTACTCCATCAATGCATTATAATTTTATTATTTGTTTCCCTTTAATTTTTTGTTTCTGTCATTGTGATGTTTGGGGATTGCTTATTTGATTATGGTGCTTTCACACTTGGTTATGGTGTTCTGATAATCATAATAGCAGTATGGCTATTAAGCTCAATGATAGTGGGTATTATAGGCATCCGACTCACAGCTTCATATATGAAAGGCAAATAGTCTACCACAAAGCCACATCCTTAGACCGCCTCCATCATAATTGTCCTGCAGTCAAATAATTCTTCAGTTGTTGACTATAGATGTATAAATTTTAGTCAAGATGGTGGTTTATATGTACATGAGAGTCACAAATATGTTTTTTCATCATAACACATTACTGTGCTATTTAAGCCTGAACATAGTCTGGCCTCACCTGGGAAACTTCAGCTGACATAGATTTTCAGACTTAATCAAATTTAGTAAATATAAATATCCTGTGGATGGAATCTAAGAAACTATATGGCTTAAAATGTTTGTATATAATTCTATTGCAGAGAGAAATGTAAACCTTGTTTATAATTTGTAACTGTATTCTATTTTTTCATTTTACTATTTTAAAAGAAATTACTCAAGAGAGTAACAAAAGCCTTTCTTGATGTAAAGAATTCAGTGAACTAATGAAGTCTTACAAATGAACAAATTAAATGAAGCTCTTTTTAGAATGTACAGTATTTCTTAATAGTATAGCATATTTAGTACACAACATTGAAGAGTACAGCCTATAACACAAGCCTTAATCAAATTCTGTTTAAATTATGCCAGGTTGGGGCCGGAGCGATAGCACAGCGGGTAGGGCGTTTGCCTTGCATGCGGCCGACCCAGGTTCGATCCCCGGCATCCCATATGGTCCCCCAAGCACCGCCAGGAGTAATTCCTGAGTGCAAAGCCAGGAGTAACCCCTGAGCATAGCTGGGTGTGACCCAAAAAGCAAAAAAAAAAAAAAAATTATGCCAGGTAATTTAAATCCATCCATATCAACAACAAATGAAGAATTAATTAGGGAGTATAATGTTAGTTGGGTTTATAAGTATAATCCCCCTTTGAAAGTGGCTTGCCAAATATATACACACATACACATATATACAGAGATCTTAAAAATGCTTATTATCATTGTACCAATAATTTTTTCTGTAAAGAAGTAATCAGAAAAGTGGATAAATATTTGCATTAAATGAGGTAAGATAACTTTCAAGATCACAAAATGAGAAATAAGCAAAAAGGGTAACTGTAGGAGATTGGTTTTAATAAATGATCATGTTACACATGAGCACATATTCCACCGCCAATTAGTTATATTTATGCATTTAATGGCAAGGGAGAAAATGTTTTATGGTCTAATCTTGAGGCAAAGGAATTGCCTAGGCTTTCAGGTTTGATAGACATATCTAAAAATAAGGTTGTGGGGCTGGAGTGATAGCACAGTGGGTAGGGCGTTTGCCTTGCACGCGGCCGACCCGGGTTCAAATCCCAGCATCCCATATGGTCCCCTGAGCACCGCCAAGGGTGATTCCTGAGTGCATGAGCCAGGAGTGACCCCTGTGCATTGCTGGGTGTGACCCAAAAAGCAAAAAATAAAAAAAATAAAAAATAAAATAAAAATAAGGTTGTATTTTGTTTATTTATGGAATATGGAGGAAAATAAACTAGAGTAAAAATGCAAAGAGGTTAAAATAAATATGGTGAAAATGAGGCAGAAAAGATATCAGGTGATGTGAAACTTAGAGAACACCATCCTGCCATACACACGCAAATAAAGATCTGGGCTAGTGTTTCCCAACCTTATCTGTCACATGAAATATCTTTTAAAATCCTGATACCCAGGCTTTATCAAGAGCATCAAATCAGAGTCTCTGGGAATTAGGCCCTGTGCATCAGTCTGTGTTATTTTTAATTCTCTGGATGATCCAATGTACAGCCAACATCAAGTACTCCCACCTCCTGTAGTACAAGGAAGAAGAGTAATTAGGTCACACCCCCACGTTTTTCTCTCTTTCCATATTTTGTCCTCTCTGTGTGCTTTGAAATTGAATTTTGAAGTAGTTCCTTAAACCTGTGGGTGAGGAACTGCATAGACACATCTGATTTTGTTCTCAGGAAGTCAGGTTTCCTCTGACGCTAGGCCCCTTCATCCTGACAATCACCCTGCTTTTGGCAGGGTCTAAAATCACCTCTAAAAGGCAGCTAATAGACTCACCCTGGGGACTCAGCCAAAGCACTAGCTTCAACCTGCCATTTGGTTTGCACCAGCACTGATTGGTAGTCAACATATTTCCTGTCTCATGAATAGATTTACAAGAATCCATATGTAGTCTTCAAGGCTGGTTCTGAGTATAAATACAACAGATGTCAACATTTAAAATCCCAGGATAACACATTCACTTAGCCTTTTTGCTTATTAGAAATTGATGTTTGTCATAAGGAAAAATGACCTTGGCTTCAGCACAAAGAAATACTAGGAAGAAGCCTTAGTAGTGGAATGAATGAATGAAGCTAAAAATAATTTTGAAATAGAGTTATTGGTCTAGAGAGATAGTTCAAAGGGTTGGAATATGTATTTTGTTGGATGAAGTTCTAGGTTTGATACTGGTATCACATGGTTCCCCAAAACACTGTATCATCCCATTGTTGGTTGATTTACTCGAGTGGGCACCAGTAACTTCTGTATTCCTCCCAGCCCTGAGATTTTAGCAACCTCTCCTTACTCGTCTTTCCCAATGATTGGAGGCTTCTTTCATGGTCAAGGGAATGAGACCTATCATTACTGTTTTTGGCATATCGAATACGCCACAGGTAGCTTGTCAGGCTCTGCCCGTGCAGGTGGGATACTCTTGTTTCCCCAAATACTGCATGGGATAGCCCTAAAGAATGGAGGCAAGGGGATGGAGCGATAGCACAGCGGGTAGGGCGTTTGCCTTGCACGCGGCCGACCTGGGTTCGATCCCCGGCATCCCATATGGTCCCCCAAGCACCGCCAGGAATAGTTCCTGAGTGCAAAGCCAGGAGTAACCCCTGAGCATCGCTGGGTGTGACCCAAAAAGCAAAAAAAAAGAACGGAGGCAAGAATAACTCCTGAGCACCACTGGATCTGGTCCCCAATTTTTAAAAAACAATATTTGCTGTTCTCTTAAGTTAGAATTTACGAACTACCATGCCTGAACCACCAGGAACCCCAACTAATATTATGTTAAGCATACATATGTTTACATAAAATTTGAATTTTTTCTCCCTTAAGAACAGGATGCCGAAACTGCGGAGAGAACCCCGCTGGTAGAGTGCATGTGCAAGTCCTTGAGTTCTGTTCTCAGTGCCACATGCTTCCTCCCATCATGGCCAAGTGCAGCCCTGGTGGCTCCTGAGGACCACAGGGTATAGCATGGGTGGCCCCGTGTTTTGTCAGTCCTCAGCAGGCTGAATTCTGCTAAGAGTGGCCTTCCATTTCCATGACTGCTATATGTGACGTTTACAGAATTTTTTTTTACAGAGGTCTAATTCCCTCATAGTTCACACTATTACTTTGAGGTCACTTGGAGCATTTTTATAACATGACTGATCTGAACAATCATTAAATGTTTGACTCATGATCACTAAATTCCGTATTCTTACAATGCTTTAAAATTCAAGTTCCTCTGGGCTAAAGAGATAGAAGAGGAGTTAAAGCGCTTGTCAGGCATGTGGCTGACTCTGGCTTGAATCCCTGCACCACATATGGTCTGAGCAACACCAGGGATCACTCATGAGTAAGAGTCAGGAATAGCTCCTGTGTATCACCAGGTATGACCCAACAAACAAACAAAATTCAGGTCCTCTACAAAGCTTGACATAATAACACGAAAAATTGCTAATGAGATTATGCCAAGAACAATTTCTATCATCTTCTTGGTAAATCTTGGACAGACATTTGGAACTACTTGTGAGTTATTGGCAAATGCTGCTCTGAAGAATAGCTTTCCAATTCTATGAAAACCAAGTCTGCAACACCAAATTGTAGAATTTTCTTGGGACAGGGTTCCATCTGACATCATTCGATCAAAGAACCAGCTGCCTAGTTGTTTTTGACCAAGACAACATCTTCAGCAGGCCTAAGATGAGACACAGAAATGAAGAGCTGACCATTATGAGGCACTATCATGTACCTGGTGATAAATTTTCCTTTTGAACAGAAGTCCAAAGTGAAAATTAATAAATATCCCTTTAAGTGACTCAAAAGCTCATAATCATTACTTCTACATTGGAAAGTCATAGATAGGAAATGCAAATCTTCACTTTCTTGTTTGTCCTGTGTTCAATACATAGAATTTAAAGAAGATGTGATTTACAGAAATAATATTGTTTCCCCATTGGTCCCAGAGCATGAATTCATGCATTAATATTTTCAGTAAGTAATTTCCAACTGAATTAATGATGACTACATAAAATTTACCCTCAGTTTAGCCTATGTGTTGAAGCATCTAAACTTCAAAGTAGCATATGAAATATTAAATAGTTGCTACAAACAAAATCTGCTGGCATTTGAAAATGAGAGTTGTTTTTATTAGAGAAATTTGTGAAGGATTTTTAGAGTAAGTGCCAGTTGAGCTGCACTTTGAAGTATGATAGAAGTACAATAAGAATATGTGCAAATCAGCTCATCTGTGGAATATAGAATAATAGAATAGGAGTCTAACACCCAAGAATAGTAGAAATAAGTACCAGGAGGCTGTCTCAATGGCTTGGAGGCTGGTCTCTCATTCTGGGCAACTCAGAGAAGGGAACACCAAGTAAAATGTGGTCGGAGGTCATGCGGGGGAAGGGTGATGTGTGCAGAATGTAAACTAGAGACTGAACACAATGGCCACTCAACACCTTTATTGCCAACTACAACACCTAATCAGAGAGAGAGAACAAAAGGGAATACCCTGCCATAGTGGCAGTGTGGGGTGGGGGGAGATGGGACTGGGGAGGGTGGGAGGGATGCTGGGTTTACTGGTGGTGGAGAATGGGCACTGGTGAAGGGATGGGTTCTCGAACTTTGCATGGGGGAAACATGAGCATAAAAATGTATAAATCTGTAACTGTACCCTCACGGTGATTCAATAATTAAAAATAAATTAAAAAAAGAATATGTGCAAATCAGCAGGAATTGAAAAACAAAGAATATTTTAGGATATTAGCAAAGGCCAAAGGAAATGGCTATTTCATTAGAGGTAAAACATTTAAAATGAAAACCAAATTTTTTAAATAATGCAGAAAAATTTGGAATTATGCTCCTGAAATAAAGTTACCAAAACTGGCATACTATATTTTACAATTTGTCAGATACAATCACTATAAGAAGCTATATGTTAAGCAGCAAATCAAGGATGGATATGTGTGAAAATATGTTTAAGTGTTCACAAATTGGCCTTGAAGAATTTATACTTGTAAAGATATTTGAGAGCTTTGTAATTTCTTCTGCATTTTATCATTCTCATAATATTTTCATCTTTGCTCACAATTTTGTATGCCTTTTGTATACATTACATTCACCTTGTATTGAAGGAAGCTGTCAGTGTCTGATAATCATTGAGCAATCATGATATTTATTCAAGAGGCAGAGATACTAGAGGAGGTCGAAAGTTTATTCATATTGTCTAAATTGTTAAATATTTTCCCCTGTCTTCCAGTTTTCACATTCTTCATGAATGTCATCATTGCATTGATTGATCATATAAAGAACCCTCAGCTTAGTCTATGTGCTGAGGCATAGGTTCCTTATAGGATCAATTAGTTGATATTGGTCAGAATATAAAATCTATATTGAAAAGTTATGAGATATAAAGATAACAAGGTTAATTGAGATCTTGAATATTCAGATGAGGCCCACAAAGTGGGAAAGAATATTTACCCAATACCCATCTGATAAGGGATTAATATCCAGGATATACAAGACACTAGTAGAATTCTATCACTTGTATCATTTGACATCCCGTTGATCTTTGATTTACTCGAGTGGGTGCCAGTAACATCTCCATTTGACCCTTTCGCGTGCTAATGCAGCCCAATGATATTTGCTTGCTCCAGAAACAGGAAGAGCCTCAAATCGTTCATTCAGGGATTTGACGAAGAAATCTGACCATCTAGTTGGGCGGCCACGCGGTCTTCTGATATCCTGTGGAATCTAAATGGTAATAGCTCTAGTCCGGCGGTCATCTCTGAATTGCATTCATGACTGGCCCATCTGATTTTTGATGCCTTGGCAAATGAGACAGCGTCTCTGATTCCTGACCGTTGATGGAGGTCAGAACTCTGGATTCCTTCTCTCACTTCAGTGAGACGTGATACTCCTAGCATAGCTCTTTTGATTCCTCTTTGGGATACCCTAATAGCATTCTCATCCTGTTTGCATAGGGCCCAGGTCTCTGAGGCATATGTTAGTGCAGGAAGAAGAATGGTGGAATCGAAAAGATGTGCCTGGAGTCGGAGGTTCTTCGTTCTCTTAACCACCTCTTCAACGCTCTTGAATGCATTCCATGCTGCTCTCTTCCTCCTGCTCAGTTCTGGCGCCACGTTGTTCCTCATGTTGAATTCTCGACCCAGGTACACATAGCTGCTGCATTCGGAGATGTTCCTTCCATTGAGAGAAAATGGAGCTTCAGGGACTAGTTTGTTTTTCATGAACATTGTCTTGTTGAGATTCAGCTGTAATCCGACCTTTCCACACTCGTGGTCGAAGTTGGCCAGCATTTGTGCCACTTAGCTAATGTTTGGTGTTATGAGAATGATGTCATCAGCGAAGCGGAGATGGTGTAATTGCTGACCGTCTATCTTTACTCCCATTCCTTCCCATTCCAGTCGTCGCATGATGTTCTCAAGGGTGGCACTGAAGAGTTTTGGTGAAATGGTATCACCCTGCCGCACCCCTCTCTTTTCATCAATGATCACTTCCTTGTAGAATGGTGAGATGCTGGTGGTGAATCCACAATACAGCTCACGGAGGAGTTTGATATACTGAGTTTGAATGCCCTGTTTGGCCAGGCCTTCAATGACCACTTCATCTCAGCAGAACAGAAGGCCTTTTTTAAGTTGATGAACGTTAGACAGAGCGGCATCTTGAAATCTCGCGAAACTTCAATGAGCTTGGTTACCATGTGGATATGGTCGACTGTACTGAATCCTTTTTTGGAAACTGGCTTGCTCGCATGGTTATCCTTTGTCTAGTGTTCTGCCTATTCTATTCAGGATGACACAAGTGAACAACTTGTAGATGACAGACAGCAGGCAGATTGAGCGACAGTTGCCGATGTCGTGAATGTCTCCCTTCTTGTACAATAGAATGGTCCTACTGATTTTCCACTGAGACAGAACCTTGCATTCAGACATGTAGCGTGTGAAGAGTCAGGCCAGTGTATTGATGAGTACTGGCAGCAGATTCTTCAGGTGTTCGGGTCTGACCTTGTCTGGACCAGGTGCTGTTCGTGTCTTTACCAATGAAATGGCGTGTCGAATTTCAGAAGGGAGGACATTGGGAAAGACATATCCATCCTGTAGAATTTGGTATGTGGGCAAGTGGACATGGCTGTCAAAGAGATCCGAGTAGGATTCATGAATAATTCTCTCCATTGCCTTTCTGGAAGATGTGATAGATCCATCAGGACGTCAGAGGGCAGTCATTCTGGTTTTGTAGTTTGCGAAGGATAGGCGAGCATTGCAAATACTTTTCCCAGCTTCTGCTGCACTGGCCAACACTGCTGCTCTTCTCTCTTTGAGGTCTTTCTTTATCGCATCTCTGCACAGCTTTGTGAGCTCGGATGTTAGCTTGTGGTTGCCTGAAACTCTCGTCAAACCACATTGACTAACGAGCTCGAGAGTTTCCGAAGACAGGCATCTGTTTGTGGCTTTCTCACTCTCAGCATTCTTCGCACAGTCATGGAGGTGCTGAACCAGTCGATCGTATTCCTCGCCGATGTTGTCAAGGACGGCATCTTCCCATGTTGCTGCAATAGTGCCAAAGAGCTCCCAGTTGGTGGTCATTCTGGGAATTGTCTTCTTAGACTTAAATTTTGCAGATTTTTCTCCCCGCTCTGTGAAGTAGAATTTTGCACAAAGGAGACAGTGGTCCAATCCCATTTGGAATTTTGGGACAACAGTGACATCAGTCGGGCAAAACCTTCGATTGAATATGATGTGGTCAATTTCATTGTAGAACTGTCCACCGAGACTCCCATGTTCAGCGTTTAGATTCTGTCTTCTCTAACTGTGAGTTACCATGGATGGTCTTGGTCGACATGATGAATTCAGACAGTCTCTCGCCCTGATCGTTCCATTCTAGGCCATGGGTCCCAATGTGGAGTTCTTTGGGTGACCTTCTCGGACATATCTTGGCATTAAAATCACCAACAGTGACCTTGTAGAAGGTGTGGTCTTCTTTATAAAACTTCTTCAGTTCCATGTAGAACCTCTCAATTTCTTCTTCATCATAATTGGAAGTTGGTGGATAGATGATGAAGATAGAAATTGCAATTAGTGAGCCACAGCTATTCAAGCATAATCGTCTGATTCGGGTTGTTAAGCATTCGAATGAATCAATGCTCATGGTCAAGTTCGTGTTGACAAGAACACCAACGCCACCAACGCCTCTGTTGTCACATGTTCCTAGGAACAATTCTTCTCCAGTGTTGAAAATGGCGTGTTGTGTATTGTAGAAGAAACCTCCAACCCCATCAAAAAGTGGGGAGAAGTGAACAAAAGCTTCCTCAAAAAAGAAATACAAATGGCCAAAACGCAGATTAAAAAAAATGCTCCACATCGCTAGTCATCAGGGAGATGCAATTCAAAACAACATTGATATATCATCTCACATCACAGAGACTGGCACACATTTAAAGGAACAAAAGCAATAAGTGCTGGTGTGGATATGGGGAAAGAAGGAAACTCTTTCACTGTTGGTGGAAATGCTGTCTGGTTGAGCCTTTCTGGAAAAAAAATTTGGACATTCCTTCAAAAACTAGAAATTGAGCTTCCATATGACCCTGCAATACCACTTCTGGGAATATATCCTGAGGGTGCAAAAAAATACCAGTAGAAATGACATCTGTATCTATATGTTCATTGCAGCACTCTTCACAATTGCCAAAATCTGGAAGCAAGAGCCCAAGAAAAGATTACTGGTTAAAGAGATGTGTGCTGAAAGTAGATAAAGGACCAAACATGATGACCTCTCAGTGTTTGTATTGCAAACTATAATGCCCTAAAGTAGAGAGAGAGAGTATATGAAATATTGTCTGCCATGGAAGCAGTGAGAGAGTGGGAAAGGGGGGTATACCCAGGATATTGGTGGTGGGGAATGTGCACTGGTGAAGGGATGTGTGTTTGATCATTGTGTGATTATAACTCAAACATGAAAGCTTGTAACTATATCTCACGGTGATTCAATAAAATAAAATTTAAAAAACAAAACAAAACAAATATTCAGATGAGAGTGTGAGATTCTATGAACTTCTTGGTTAATAGGGAGCCATCGAAGTTGCTTCTACACAGAGGTGAAGTGAACAGAACTATCCATTAAGAAGACCTGTCTATAGGTTAGAGACAGAGTACAGTGATAGGGTATTTGCCTTGTCCATGGTCAACTCGGGTTCAATCCGCAGCATACCATATCGCCTCCCCCCGTGCACTGTTGGGAGTATTTCCTGAGTGCATAGCTCAGAAGTAACTCCTGAGCATTGCCAGGGTGTGCCTTAGCACCCTGCCTCCCCCAACATCCCAAAAATTGTCTAGCGCTGCTGGTGGGCTGCAGCAGAATGCTGCCAGGCAACAGGTGTGCCTACAGTCAGGGGATTAATGAAATGCATCTCTCAATAACTGTATTTCCTTACAGAGTGTCTGTCAATGGAAAAAGGCAAAGATTCCTCATTTATCAACACTCTGTACTCCTTTGACTTCCAAGGAAATTGATGATGATGTACACCTTCATTTATCTTTGCAGGATGAGACACTTTCCACAGGCATTTGCATCTTTCAAGCAGCCCACACAGAGCCTAATGTGATTGGCAGTTTGGAACATATTGTCTTTATTTGGCTCTAAAATCATGCCTAAGGGAAGAAGGGTTAAGTCTGAAGGAAAACAGCCTCCTCCCCTTTCCTCAATTTATTGAAACTTGACATTAATTTTTTTATCTAGGGATGTTTACTTTGAGATTAAAGTAGATGAAAAGACTTGACTTGTTTTTATGGATTGAAGGCTGGGTAAAGTCCCAAGATTAAAGAAGCTGAGGTTGGGGCTAGAGCAATAGCATAGCGGGTAGGGCATTTGCCTTGCACGCGGCTGACCCGGGTTCGATTCCCAGCATCCCATATGGTCTCCTGAACACCGCCAGGAGCAATTCCTGAGTGCAGAGCCAGGAATAACCCCTGTGCATCGCCAGGTGTGACCCAAAAAGCAAAAGAAAGAAAGAAAGAAAGAAAGAAAGAAAGAAAGAAAGAAAGAAAGAAAGAAAGAAAGAAAGAAAGAAAGAAAGAAAGAAAGAAAGAAGAGAGAGAGAGAGAGAGAGAGAGAGAGAGAGAGAGAGAGAAAGAAAGAAAGAAAGAAAGAAAGAAAGAAAGAAAGAAAGAAAGAAAGAAAGAAAGAAAGAAAGAAAGAAAGAAAGAAAGAAAGAAACAGGTTACTTTTTAAACCATGTTTCTAATAAAATTTATTTTACATGACTATCTGTTATCCCAAAGTCTCAAATAAAATAAAAATAAGTGATGCGCTTTTCCCCCAGAAAATTATATTGAAATACTTTGAACTATGGGCTAGAGCAATAGCACAGCGGGTAGGGCCTTTGCCTTGCACGTGGCTGACCCAGGTTAGATTCCTTCGTCCCTCTCAGAGAGCCTGGCAAGCTACCTAGAGTATCCTGCCCGCCCAGCAAGCTACCCGTGGCATATTTGATACACCAAAAACAGTTACAACAAGTTTCACAGTGGAGATGTTACTGGTGCCCGCTTGAGTAACTGGATGACAGTGCTACAGTGCTTAAAAAAAATGGAACAGATTCTTCTTCCTTTTATTTTTTCTTTCACAATTCTCCAACCTCTGGGCTGGAGCGATAGCACAGCGGGTAGGGCGTTTGCCTTGCATGCGGCCGACCCGGGTTTGATCCCCGGCATCCCATATGGTCCCCCAAGCACCGCCAGGAGTAATTCCTGAGTGCAGAGCCAGGAGTAACCCCTGAGCATCGCTGGGTGTGACCCAAAAAGAAAAAAAAAACAATTCCCCAACCTCTTCAAACACACACACACACACACACACACACACACAGCAGCAGCAGCAGCAGTAGTAACAGCAAAAGCAACAATAAGAAATTAGAGAGATTCTGAGAGGACAGATGTTTAGTAGAAGAAAATTAATGTTATCAAATAAGAATTTTAGACATTATGTTCTCATACTCTCAGTTGGAATTTTTGAATATCTGTGCCTAGTCTCCCCTGAACCAGGAATTCAGCCCTGAATTATTTCCTTATAGCATGTTAACAATGGCAAAAAAAGGAGAACAATTAAGACACAAAGGCTTAAAAGGGTGTTGCTGTCACCATCTACTTGGGCCTGGGGGTTTTTCATCTCACCCTCACTTTCCAAAACTTTCAAAGCTAGAGATTTTGTAATGATTTTTGTAATATTTCATTGACTTCTGCCAAGAGTTTCTCCACCCAAATCAAGCCTGAATCCTATGAAAGCCAGAAAAATCCTATATGGAACATAAAGATGACTTCTTTATTTTTAATCAAGTGGAAGACTCTTGGCAAGATATGAAGGCAGCAAGCACATTTCCTGCTTTCTCTCAAGCAAGCAAGAAATGTATTGAACTGTGACTGCAGGTTGGCAATGTTCCTGCAGTGAAGAAGGCAAAAAGGTCTCTGCTCTCACAAAATCTATTTCTTAAGAAGTAACATAAAAGAAACAAATGAGTGCAATAAATTTAATTATTACTTCACCTATGGTCATTGGGGTAGAGCTCCTGGGGACGTGACACCTAGGCATACTTAAATTCTGATTTGAGCCTAGAAGCAGGTTGATCACATGGACCTTTGGTTACTCCTTTCAAGACTAAAATCTGTTATATAAGTTCTGCAATCTTCCAAAGATTCTTGCTCCTCCCCTCATGGAATAAAGTAGTTAGGTAGCTTGTATTTTCACAATTTTCTTCATGGAGTAAGAAACCCCAACCGAGTTTTATAGCAAAGGTTATATAAATGAGTCATGTTGTGGCATTGTGGGGTTTATTATTCCCCTAGTATGAATTAATACATGCAAGTCAGAAATGGTAAGTGAGTTCATTGCCAAAGCTAATGTGCAGAATAGAAAAAAGAATCTTGCTGAGTTAGTACAGTGTTCTTGGCAGGGTCTATAAGAATTACAAATTTTGATCACACATTAGGTGACTCTTGTTATTTATCAAATTACCACACAAATTTATAGCTTCAGACAGCAAATATTATCTTCTAATTTCCATGAAACACTGTAGTCACTTACCATCTCTCACAGAATTGTGAGATTATCTTTCAGCTATATTGTAGTTACCTCCAGTTGAGGACCATCATTTACTCCACAGGTTTTAGACCTGCAGTGGCTGTTAGCCAGAGTTAGACATATACAACTTCCTGTTTTGTAAACTTCTCCACAGGGCAACTTGATTCCTCCACTGTAAATTATAAGCATGTGTGCGCTCACACACACACACACACACACACACACACACACACACACACACACAGAGTAACCAATATGGAAGCCAGAATCTCTTTCAATGTAACTGTGGAAATCATATATCTTCAGTTTTACCACGTTTCATTTTGTAAGATCTGACTTATAGAATCCAAATCGCACCCAAGGGGAAAGTTTTACACAAAGACATAGTATTGCACAAAGACTTGGGTAAAATGAGGGATTATTTAGAGATTTAACACTAAATGGCCATTTATAAAGTAGTACATAGGGATCAGAGTGATAATACAATGAGTTGGGTGCTTGCCTTGCATGCAGCCCATCCACGTTCAATCCCCGGCACCCTACATGGTTCCCCAGCACCACCAGAGGTGATCCCTGAGTACAGAGCCAGAAGTAAGTCCTGAGTACAGCTGGATGTGGCCCCAAAACAAATACAAAAAACAAAAAAAAAAAGTAAAACAAGGAGTACATTAATCAAAGTAAATTTTTCATCATAGAGCTATTAATAAATTTGGAGAGATGATTAAGATAAATGGCTCACTTAAGCAATGATTAGTGATTTTAAAATGTTTAATATTAGGGTGGAAAAAATAACAAGTGTGATAATAAAGCTAGCCAAAAATTAAAGAACCAAAGTGACAAATGAAACTTATACAAATATCTTTTCATTTTATTATACTTAGTATTGTCAATTCAATTATATAAAAAAATCATCCACCAAAATTATGTCAATTTAAATTTTATTGATTGACATTATCTCTAAATTTCACAGAAACCTTTCAGAGAAAGTTTGTATTTTACCTCATTCTACAATGGTGGGAAAGTAGGCAGAGAGAGGCAACTCACTCAAAGACAACGGAATATGTGTTAGAATAAAAATTACTTACTTATATAAGAAATCAGAATAACTACTCCAGGGTACACATTCTTAACATGCTTCATGAGATCTTAATATTATAAGGAAAATAAACATTTAACATAAGTTTCCCAGGTTCCGTGTGAAAGGATTAAGCTACATTTGTTTTTTGAGGTGCACTGGTTAAAATTAAGATGGACTCATTTCCAGTCCATTTCCTACAAGCCCAATAACATCCTCTGTACACTAGCAAGAAATTAGGCTAAGGAAGTTTCTTATTAAGTGGACATTGCTGATTTATCACATATCCAACTGTCCAATTTTCTATCCACTCGTCTATTTATCCAGAAGTTCAGATTAATATAACTATCTATAAATCTATTTATTCATTCTTTCAATACTCCTGGTCCAAACTTGCTACTCAGACTCTTAGTATTATTATCTACCTTCCATATAATAGTCATGTCTGCGCATTAGTCCTAGTATAATATTTTAATTTTATAATTAAGAATATAGAAATTTCTCCTTTAGATTTAGCTTAATATTCAATCAATTTTTGTTCTCATATCTAGGTGTATTTTTCTCTCAATGCACTTTAAAATAAATTTACAAGATAAAAAATAAACAGGATTTTACCTACTACAATTACCAAAGCTTGGGATTTAGTTTGTCTTAGTTCTGAGGTAATTCAAAAGTTGGGGTCAGTTTCCTTATCATTATTTCAGAACAGTGCCGCTTAGTGTGGGTGATTGTATAAAGTATCTGAATTCAAAGACCCATATTACCCTGGGGTTCTGCTGGGGCAGAACAATGAGGGGGTAGAGAGCCCTCCTCTTCTACCGACCCTTGGGGCTTTGTGCTATTAACTAATTTGAAAGATGTTTTTTTTTTTTCCTGAACACCTGTGGACTATCCTTGAGTCAATATTTTATATTCATTAACTAATGAACAGCTGGAGTCTGGAAAAACCTTTCTGTAAAGGTTGCTTTCAGAGCTTAAGTCAATACCTTGCCCTCATTGTTTTCATTTCTAGTAGCTTCATTTAGCTCCCGCCTAAACATATATATCTGCTGTCACCTTGGAGCCTCATAAATACCTATTTTATTTCACCTACGCTTGTGTATGTATATGAAAATAGAGGAAGGATTAGTAACCCAGATTCCCTGCCATCTCACGACTCAAAAACAGTTCCTCTTCTTCCTGTCTTTCTCTTTGTTTTCCTCTGCCTCTCCTCTCCTCTCAATCCCTCTCTCTCTCTGCCCCTTCTCCTTTCTCCTCTCCTTTTAATCTGCTCATTTATCTGTCCTCCCTCCCACCTTCCTCCCTCCTTTCTCCTTTCCTCCCTCCCTTTCCTTCCTTCCTCTCTCTTTCCTCAATCCCTTTCTTTCCTCACTCCCTCTTTCCTCACTCCCTCTCCTTCCTTCCTTCCTTCCTTCCTTCCTTCCTTCCTTCCTTCCTTCCTTCCTTCCTTCCTTCCTTCCTTCCTTCCTTCCTTCCTTCCTTCCTTCTTTCCTTCCTTCCTTCCTTCCTTCCTTCTTTCCTTTCTCTCTTCCTCCCTATTCTCTCCCAATCTAGTTAATTCAATATAAATTCCTTAAGTTATCTACCTGTTTATCTCAGGTCCAGTATTATGAAGAAAATAGCTTGAATCAACCAATTACAACCTGTTAAAGTGACAGGGACAGAGGCTCCCTTCATTTACAGGAGGTTGCTAGATATTTGTATATATAATGAAAGCAATGAGAGAGGATTTCAATCTAAACCAGAGGATATGAAATGGATTGTCTCATAAATGTACTCTCAGAAAAATAAAACAAAATCCTTATTTGCTGTAAATTTTTGATGTGTAGAAAAGCAAATTGCAAAGACCAATGCACTGTTCTCCACGACTCTCCCCTGCCTCAATTCACTGAGTTTACTGCTTGGGCATCGCCTGAACTCACATAATCTGCACTTCTTGCCCATAAATACAATCATACTGAGACCCATCTCTAAATTGCTACAGCATGCATTTCTCAAATGGAAACTTCTTTATTGTTCCCAAATAAACTCATTTTGGGAGCGGGGTAATTTGGATGTCTCAGTTTACCTCTTATCAAGGTTTATGGGGACCTATGTCTTAAAGTGGCTGTAGGATATTAAGTAAATTATTGTTCATAAACATAACTATAATTTATAAAATTTCTTGGCTTCAGATAGCTTTATTTTCTTCTCTGAATATTATTTTATCTTTACTAAATAGAAATAATTTCTGCTCTTTTTAAAAAAAAAATTTGTTATATAGGCACCAAAAAAACATGTTCCTTCCTAGACTAGTTTCTTTAGCTAGTCTAATTCTTAAATTGACATAAAACAGATTAATAGAAGATTAAAAAGTCTAACCACGCACATACTAGAACTCAAATATGACATAAGAGGCAAGACAAAGTTGAAAAATTGAAGTTTACATGCCATCCTATCTAGCTGAAGAATGGGCTAAGGCTTGGACTTGAAAAGGGGGCTAAGGTAATTCAGATGATATTAAGAGTAGATGTATGGAAAAGTTTTTTTGCCCTTTCATATTAGATATTATTCAGGTTTATAAATATTATATGTCATTACCAGAAAATTATATTTTATATAATATAGTTATATTGGGCTGGAGCGATAGCACAATGGTAGGGTGTTCCCCTTTCACGCGGCCAACCTGTGTTTGATTCCCCCGCCCCTCTCAGAGAGCCCGGCAAGCTACTGAGAGTATCGAGCCTGAGCGGCAGAGTCTGGCAAGCTACCCGTGCATATTGAATATGCCCAAAACAGTAACAATAAGTCTCTCAATGAGAGATGTTACTGGTGCCCGCTCGAACAAATCGATGAGCAAAGGATGACAGTGATAGTGACAGTGATAGTTATATTATATAGAGCTATAATTTGTATATACAAATAATTGTAGATGACTTTTCTGAGCCAGAAACCTACGTAAATTATTTTAGATGGTTAATTATTTTAGTTGATTGCCTTAAGCTCAAAATAATTGCATCAAGTGGCACATTTTGCAGTGGCCTGTCCTGCTCCCCTTCTTTAATCATTAAATTGATTTTCATTGGATATCTAAGAAGTTTGGCAGGTACTGTTTTATTTCAGACCTTGTCTTTTCCTTAGAAACTGACTCGGGCACTTATTCTTTATTCCTTAGTCATGTGGCTGCAGAGAACAATTTTGGTTATAAAACTAATGTGATGCTCATCTTTTCTCTGGTGGAAAGAAAGCATTCAGTCCTGTGCTGGAAAGAAAGTGTTCATTGTTTTCATAGGTGTGGTAGAGTGACTTTTTATCACTGCTTAAATATTCTTAGGGTGCCCTCTTCTGTTTCCTGATGATCATGATGCACAATATTATTCTCTTATTTTAGGTTTATGGACATCAGATGCAATTAATTGTACTCTGTAAGACTTGCATGAAGACAGGGTAGTTTGAACATCAATTCAAACTGGTTCTTTGGCTAAAACATAGTGACTAGATCTACACAGGTTATCAGAACATCACAACAATTACTGCTAGTCAAAATTATAAGCCATTTCAATAAATTCTTTTTTTTTGGGGTCATACCCGGCGATGCTCAGGGGTTACTCCTGGCTCTGCACTCAAGAATTACTCCTGGTGGTGCTTGGGGAACCATATGGGATGCTGGGATTCGAAACCAGGTTGGCCGTGTACAAGGCAAAAGCCCTAACCAGCTGTGCTATTGCTCCAGCCCTCATTTCTATAAATTCTTAATGAACTATAAATTTATGTGTCTGAGGAAGAAAGAAGATATGATGAGCTTATGTAAGTGAGAGGTTAAGATAAATATTTCCTATACATGGACCTCCTAAATGAGGAAAATTCCTTATTTGTTTCACTTATTTTATCCAAGCTTTTCAGTGTTCTGGGATTGTAAACAACTGAGATAATTGAATTTAACTTTAGCAAAAGAAGGTGAAATTATTGTAAGGTACAGAAGTCTCTCGAAGAACTCAAAGACTATCAGTGCCATAGACAGACTGGAACTTGGCACAGAAGAGCCTTCAAGGTGCATATTCTATTTTCCATTTTTTTAAAAGCTCTATCTTCCCTTTATACATCCTTTTTCCTGCTCTCTTCTGGTTCTAAGTCTGCATGTGTGGTACCACTGGGACTTTCTTGGAGCAACATTCTTTCAAATTGCCAGGAGACAGAATCAGATTGCTTTCCTTTGAATGAGAATTCTGGCCCTGAACCATGAACAGTTCTCATGGGGGCACAGAGGAAGCAAGGTTTATTCTATTGTCAATTCTAGGAAAACGGCTTAAGCCTGAGCCATCTGAACAAGTGACTTAAGAGTTAGAGCTGAACAACTCTGTGCTGTCGGGGGTGGATTTTTTTTCCTCCCCACCCTGTCTTCCTGCACGGAAAGTGGCGGGCTGGCGGCACCCACGTGGCAGGCGCCATCTTCTATGACTCCAAACCCAGAGGTATTCACTTTTTACTTTTGGGGCTCCCAAGAACTCATGGGAAGGGGGCGTAACCGGCACGCCCTCGGGCCAGATAAATCCGGAGCCACTGAGCGCGAATCGGACCCTCTGCGCCTAAAGACTTTGAATTCAGAGACTTCTTACAGCAATGCACTGGGACTGTGAGCTGGGCTACGCAATTTCTGGCAGAATTTTCCCTGGACTTTATACAGAAATCCAAAACCGTTCATCCGCGCGACTTAACATTTATAATTGTCAGCAATGTGTAACGGTTCCTTTTGAACAGGTCTGACTTGTGGGGGAAACTCCAAATAATAACAGTAAGTTTTTATTGAAATATTGAAGGTTTTTAATATAGCAGCCACCTCTCTGGACTAAGCAAAAGCCCCACTCTGGCCCACGCGGCGTGGCGTACACCATACTATGAGGCTCGGGAAGGGGGATGAAGGGGAAAAAGAAAAAAAAAAGGAAAAGGAAAAAGGAAAAAAAAAAGAGAGAGAGTTATGTACTTGTATCAGTGGGGCTACATATCTTCATTTCCAGCAATGAAAAACTAATTATCAAATGCAGTAGGTCTGTCTCTCTTGGGTGGAAACTCCAACAACTATAGTGAGTTTTGTGTTGAATTATGGAATGTAATCAAGGGTAAGAAAAAATGAAGTGAAATTCATTAGTTATACAGTAGGGGGTAGGGGGTGGGGGCGGGGGTATACTGGGGTTTCTGGTGGTGGAATATGGGCACTGGTGAAGGGATGGGTGTTTGAATATTGTATAACTGACATATAAGCCTGAGAACTTTGTAACTTTCCACATGGTGATTTAATAAAAAGTTAAAAAAAGAATAAAAAGAGTTAGAGCTGATTCCCCGGAAGAGAGTGATGCAGAATCTCCCTACCCAATGCCAGGCTGTCTTCAACGGGGCACCTTTGAGGGGTGTGGGTTAAATTTCCCTCCCCACCCCAAGCAGAGCTCTGGCAGCCAAAAAATCTCCAGAACCCAGCCCCAGCCATGCTCAAGGCCACTCTCCACATGCTTGGACAAGCCTCACTCATGAAGGAACTGTCAGAGGAACCCAGGTATGCAGACCCCTGGCTGAGATCTCCAAGCCTGCTCGGATCGGGACTGGGCCTCCTCCACCCAGATCCTCAGTTTTCCAGTAGCTTGGCAGTCACACCCACAAACTGCCCCCAGCGCCATGTAATCTCATCAAAGACCAAGATCCAGAGACTACAAAATAATGCTCCCAGAAGAGAGCAATGCGGTATTTCCTGGATTGCGTGGCCACATCCACAGCTGCATGACCTCTTATACTCTAGCCCACTGATGTACCTAAAGTAGCAGACGTGTGTCTGGTTTTAACATACTCGCTTATATGTTTGTATATATGGGCTTAAATGGCCCCAGAATAAAATACAACAACCTTCACATTCTTCCCTCTTATTGTGGTGAGAAGATGTTCGTTGGTTGGGTGGGTGTTGAATATTATCTGTAATGAACTATTGTGAACTACTTTATGAAAATAAAATGTATAAGAATAGAAAAAAAAGAGTTAGAGCTGAAATCAACTGTATTCTTGACCTAAAGGAGGGATTCTTGAAGCTTCAACTCTAGCTCCTCCCATTCTTGCTGAGTAGGTCTCAAAAAGACAGAGTGCTCTGAGTCTGTGGGACCACTGAGAGCGTGGCTAGAGATATGGATGTTTCAACAGTGGATAACTACAGCCTATATAACTAAGACACCCTAAGAGTATAAACAAACATGGTCTTACCTAAGTCTAGGAAGAGTCTGGAAACAATATCAGCAACACAAATAGACTTTTATTTGTGTGTGGTTTTATTTTCTCTAGTAGGCCTATAAGACCTTTTCTTGGGGCTGAAGGAATAGCACAGAGGGTAGGGCGTTTTCCTTGCATATAGCTGATCTGGGTTTAATTCCCAGCATCCCATATGGTCCCCCAAGCACTGAGCACCACCAGGAGTAATTTCTGAGTGCATGAACCAGGAGTAACCCCTGTGCATCACCAGGGGTGACCCAAAAAGCCAAAAAAAAAAAAGACCTTTTTTTTACTTCTTTTATTTGGTTTGTTAGATTAATTTTTGTTGTTGTTCAAATATAATAGTTTTCAACATTTTTGGAAATGCTCTATGGTCCAGACACTATGATAAGTTCTTAACCTTCAATAGTTTTGTTTGTCTGCTCCATTGATGTACCAAGAGTAGCACACCACATTTGATGGGATTAAGGTAGAAGGCAATCAAGTCTCGATCCAAAACTAAATAAATATTAGCACACAAGGCTTAACATGTAACAACCTGTTAGTAATCTCTTATAACAAGGGCTTAATGGCTCTAGGGTAAGATACAACAATCTTCACATATTTTCCCCTGAGGAAACTTTTTTTGATCATATTTAATGCATTATTCATAACAAGCCATAAATTATTCAGGACCTGCTTTGTAGGCAGATTTGGGTGGTGGTGGTGCTAAAGTTTGAAATAATGGTGGTGGGAAGTATTATGGTGGTGTGATATGTGTTGGAATACTAAATGTAATAAATTATTGTGAACAATTTTATAAAAATAAAATAAAATTGGGGGAAAATAAAAGATTATGGCACTCCTGGATAAAAAGATAGTTTTGTTTTGGGGCCATACTTTGCTGTTGTTCTGAGGGCTTACACCTGGTTTTGCATTCAAGGATCACTCCTGATGGGTTCAGGGGTTCATATGAGGGCCAGGGAATGTGGACCTATGTCGGCTAAATGCAAGGCAAGCACCTTACCTACTGTACTAGTTCTTTGGCCCTAGCGTTCATTAGTTCTGATTCTAAGAATAATCAAGAGAATAGTGATCTGAATTTCAGTCACATACCAAGATTATAGAGTTGTGCTGTTAAATAGAAATATAAAGTGACTATAGGTAATCTTAAATTTTCTAAAGCTACTTTAAGATGTGTAAAAAGAAACAAGTGAAATTAATTTTAAGATATATGACAATATAAGAAATAACTATTTCTGGGGCTGGAGCGACAGTGCAGCGGGTAGGGCATTTGCATTGCATGTGGCCAACCTGGGTTTGATTCCCAGGATCCCACATGGTCCCCTGAGCACCTCGGGGAATGATTCCTGAGTGCAGAGCCAGGAGTTAACCCCTGTGCATCGCCGGATATGACCCAAAAAGCAAAAAAAAAAAAAAAGAAAAAAGAAAAAGAAAAGAAATAACTCTTTCAGTATAAAATTAGTACAATATGAATGTTCTCTTAACATTTTTTGTCAAGTCTTTAAAACACACAGAGTACATTTTGGACTGACAGTACATACTAACTTGGACTATCTAATAAAAGCCACATTTAAATAGTTCTGTTTTGCGGGATGCCTGGTCAGTCTCGGGCCGGGGCCAGTGCCGGCTTGAGCTCCGGCGAGATTTGACCCGGGTGGCCATGCCTTTGCACAGCCGCTTTGCTGCTGAACGACCAGAATCCAGAGCCAGCTATATGACTTGGGGTCCCAGCGAGTGCTTGCAGCCATGTCTTTAGACTGTGAACTAAGCTTTTGCTCCATGCTGCTCCAAGAAGGGAAATGATTCAATTTCCAACTTAAATCTCCCTGGATTTAATTACTAAAATACAGAAATTCTAAACTCTTCATTCTCATCAGTGGAAAACTAATTACCAAGTGTTTCCCTGTCAAAAGGGTCGTATCCTTGGGGGATAAATTCCAACAAAAATAGTGAGTTCTGTGTTGAAACTCCAACAACAATAGTGAGTTTTGTGTTGAAATATGGAATGTAATCAAGGTAAAGAGAAAAGGAAGTTAAATTTATCAGTTATGCAGGGGGGGAGTGGGGGGTGGGAGGTATACTATTTTTTTTTTCCGGTGGTGAAATATGGGCACTGGTGAAAGGACAGGTATTTGAGCTTTGTATTACTGAGACATAAGCCTGAGAACTTTGTAACTTTCCACATGGTGATTCAATAAAATAAATTAAAAATAAATAAATAAATAAATAGTTCTGTTTTAGGCTTGGGCCAGTGGCATTTTTTTAGTCATTGCTTTGGTTTTTCTATAGACTAGGAGAAGTGAGACAATGGCCTTGAAGGGAAATTGAGTCTATAAAAAGCACAGATTAATATACTGAGATGTAATACTGCTACTCAGTCACAACTTGATTTCTTTTACTAAAGATTTGAGTCCTAATTAATACACACTTACATGGAAGACTTGGGAGACTCATATTTCTCAAATCCAGAGCCTCTATTCTAGTTTTGTTCTCTTCTTTTAATTTTTTTTCTGAAAGTTTCCAGAAAAGAGGCTGATCATTTGCAATAAATTTTCTGCCTAACAAAGGACATTTTCAGTTTCAGGCCCAGAAAGAGATTTCAGGTCCAATTGTAGGACAATTTGTTTATTCAGCTGGCTCTGTTAATAGTGGGAGAGAGAGAAGTCTCAGGAAAGAAGGTGTTCAAAAGTCTGGGCAGCATCTGAACTGAGTCCTTAAATGAAATTGTGAAGAAGCCATGCCATGGAGATCAGAAGTATATAGCCTGAGGAGTGGGAACTCAAAATAGAAGGTGCGAGAGATTCAGCATTTCAGGCTGCTGGCTTAAATACGAATCACAGCTGCTTAACTACCAGTCAGAGCTGTGTAGTAAGTCTAGGTGGAAATGATCTACCATCTGGTCAGCCAGCATGTAACAGAGACTCAGTAAGGCCTAGCCGTGTTGATCAGGGGTCTCCCAAAGGGGCCAGAGTTATTTATGACTATGTCTGAGAAACTAGTCCCCTACAGGCAATTTGATAGACCCAGAGGTCATTTTTTCCCCTTATTTTTATTGTGATGTGATCTATCTACAGTAAAATCCATCCTTTAAAATAGTCTTTCTCAAGACTTTTCCAGTAGTACTCTGCTTCTTGTTTCCTTACTTGCTTACCAGTGAGCTTCCTAGTCTGTTGTTGTGGCCCTTAAGTGATTTTTTCCCATGGCACCCTTGGGATACAGTGAGAGCCAACTATGGTCCATGATACCCCAGGTTGAGAAATGCTGTTTTGAAATATATGGTTCTCTTTAATTTATGGATTCTGGTATGTTATAGAAGTTTTTTAATTCACTTAGAATTGACATGTGAGACAAGGGCCTGATTTCATTTTTTCACGTGATTAATCAGTTTACTTAGCAACATTTGTTGAAGAGGCTTTCCATGCTGTCCTTCATATTCCTATCTCCTTTGTTGAAGATTAACATCCAACAAAATATTAAAGACTTATTATTTTTTTAATTACAGTAAAAAGACAAAAAACGATTAGATGCCTTTATACCCGAGGTTCTTCCTTTGAGCTTTCAATTCTGTTTTAGAGCTATGAGATTCAGTCTTTATTCCAGTACCACACTGTCTTGATTACTATAGTTTTATAGTATAATTTTAAGTTGGGGAAAGAAAAGCATCACTTCTTTTTTACTAAGGATTGCTTTGCTCTCTTAAGGGGTGTTCATCACTCCATGTAAATATTAAAAGCATTTTGTCTGTCTTTAAAAATTGCCATGTAGATTTATCATAGTGACTACATTGAATCTATATATTGCTTTGGGTAGGATTGTTAACTTGACAACATTGATCGGTCCAATTTCTGAATAGGAGATGTATTTTTATTTCCTTGTCTATAATTTTATTATTATTTGATATCATGACTTCTTTGTATAAGTCTTTCACTTCTTTTGATAAGCTAATTAACAGGTATTTGACTTTTTTGAGGTTTGAGGGATTTTTAAAATTTATCTCCTTCTGCTTCATTGTTTGCATATGAAAGTGTCATCTACACCACATCAAGTTATATAATGTCTCCTCCCAAAATTCCTATGTCACTTTGTGGATAATTTAGTTCATAGCCTGAACCATGGCAAACACTGATCATATTTTTGCTCAAGTAGTTTTGTTTATTGCAGAAATACCATATGTATGGATTTATAGAATTTGCAGTTCTTGAATTTTGATTTCTTTCATTCAACCCAATGCTTTTGAAAACTTCTTTCTGTGTGTTACTAATTTGTTTATTTTTATTGCTTTGTTTGTATCCCAATATATAGTTATGCTATTCTTTCTTTTATCCATTCACCTAATGAAAGTTATTTGGGTTGATTGTAACTTTTGCAGACATAGTTAAAATTTCCATAAATATTTTGTACAAAACACAGAGGCATTTTAATTAGAATTTTATGAACTTTGCAACTTTATAATATTTTGTTGCATCTTTTTTTGAACTCATCAATATCTCAAATTGTACACACACATCTAAATACAAATATATACATATATACACATAACTACTTACACACAACATAAATATAAAATTTTTTTCTGCTATTAAATATGGAGAGAGAGAGAGAGAGAGAGAGAGAGAGAGAGAGAGAAACAGGGATATGGACACTGGGGACAGGAAATGTCCATTGGTGAAGGGATAGATATTGGAACATTGTATGACTGAAAGTCAATCATGAAAAACTTTGTAACTATATGAAAGAAATATACTGAATTTTACAAGGTGAAGGAAATGTTCTAAATCTTGATAGAAGTGTGGGTTAAATAGGAGTATGCATTTATTAAACTCATCAAATTATTTATATATATGTATATATATATACATATAAATCTCCAAATTCGCATGTGAAAATTCTAACTCCCATGGCATTAGGACATAAAACCTTTGGTAATTTATGAGATTATGAGGGATAACAGGACTAGAACTCTGAGCAGCTAAAGATGCACTCAGGGGTATATCCCATACTCGACATGGCCCTACACTTGATTCCCTGGCTGCCACCACCAGAGAAAAATGATCCTAGAAAGATCTCCCTTCCTTTTTCCTCCATGTGAAAGAGAAAACCTTTATGCTTACCTTGGGTTTCCTCCATAGCTAAGAGAAAGAAATGCCTGTTGTTTAAGCTAACCTACAGAACCTAAACAAATACTAAACCTAGTTGCCTTGTCAATTACAAACGTAGCAATTCCAAATTTTATTTATTTTCAGTTTGGGGGATTTTAGGGTCACACCTAAAAATACTCCTGGCTTTGTGTTTAGGAATTAATCCTGACAGTGCTCATGGAACTATAGTGGATGTATACAAGGCAAGCACCCTACTTGCTATAGTATCTCTCTGGACCCAACCATTCCAAAATTATTCTATGTGTTCTAGAATTGAGCAAATTATCACTTGTATCACTTGTAATCCCGTTGATCTTCGATTTGCTCGAGCGGGTGCCAGTAACATCTCCATTTGCCCCTGTCAAGAGCCAGTGTAGCCCAATGATATGTGCTCACTCCAGGAACAGAAAGAGCCTCAAATCGTTCATTCAGAGATTTGACGAAGAAATCTGACCATCTAGTTGGAGGGTGGCCACGAGGTCTTCTAACGTCCCGTGGAATCCAGTCTGTAACAGCTCTAGTCCAACGGTCATCTCTGAATCGCATTACATGACCGGCCCATCTGATTTTTGATGCCTTGGCAAATGAGACAGCATCCCTTATTTTTGACCATGGACGGAGGTCAGAACTCCGATTCCTTCTCTCACTTGAGTGAGACATGATATTCCCAGCATAGCTCTTTCGATTCCTCTTTGGGATACCCTACTAGCATTCTCATCCTACTTGCGTAGGGCCCAGGTCTCTGAGGCATATGTTAGTGCAGGAAGAACGGTGGAATCAAAAAGATGTGCCCGGAGTCAGAGGTTCTTTGTTCTCTTAACCACCTCTTCAACGCTCTTGAATGCAATCCACGCTGCTCTCTTCCTCCTGTGCAGTTCTGGCACCAAGTCATTCCTCATGTTGATTTCTCGACCCAGGTACACATAACTGCTGCATTCGAAGATGTTCATTCCATTGAGAGCAAATGGAGCTTCAGGGACCAGTTTGTTTTTCATGAACATCGTCTTGTTGAGATTCAGCTGCAATCCGACCTTTCCACACTTGTGGTCGAAGTTGGCCAGCATTTGGCCGCTTGGCTAATGTTTGGCGTTATGAGAACGATATCATCAGTGAAGCGGAGGTGGTATAATTGCCGACCGTCTATTTTCACTCCCATTCCTTCCCATTCCAGTTGTCGCATAATGTTCTCAAGGGCAGCACTGAAGAGTTTTGGTGAAATGGTATCACCCTGCCGCACCCGTCTCTTTTCATCAATGATCCCACTTCCTTGTAGAATGGTGAGATGCTGGTGGTGAATCCACAATACAGCTCACGGAGGAGTTTGATATACTGAGTTTGAACGACCTGTTTGGCCTGGGCTTTGATGACTGCCTCAGTCTCAACAGAATCGAAGGCCTTCTTTAAGTCAATGAACATTAGACAGAGCGGCATCTTGAACTCTCGAGAAACTTCAATGAGTTTGGTAACTGTGTGGATATGGTCTATAGTGCTGAATCCTCTTCGGAACCCGGCTTGCTCACATGGTTGTTCTTCATCTAGTGTTCTGCCTATTCTATTCAGGATGACACAAGTGAACAACTTGTAGACGACAGGTAACAGGCAGATTGGGCAATAGTTGCTGATGTCGTGGATGTCTCCCTTCTTGTATAACATAACGGTCCTACTGGTTTTCCATCCATGGTAACTCACAGTTCCAGAAGACCCAATCTAAACGCTGGACATTGGAGTCTCCCGGTGGACAGTTCCACAATGAAATTGACCACTTCATATTCAATTGAAGGTTTTGCCTGACTGATGTTGCTGTTGTCCCAATATTCCAAACGGGATCAGACCACCATCTCCTTTGTGCAAAATTCTACTTCACAGAGCAGGAAGAAAAGTCTGCAAAATTTAAGTCCAAGAAGACAACTCCCAGAATGCCCACCAACTGGGAGCTCTTTGGCACTATTGCAGCAACGTGGGAAGATGCTGTCCTTGAAAACATTGACGAAGAATACAATCGACTGGTTCAGCACCTCCATGACTGTGCGGCGAAGAATGTGGAGAGTGAGAAAGCCACAAACAGACGCCTGTCTTCGGAAACTCTCGAGCTCATTCGTCAACGTGGTTTGGCGCAAGCCTCAGGCAACCAAAAGCTAACATCCAAGCTCACAAAGCTGTGCAGAGATGCGATAAAGGAAGACCTCAAAGAGAAAAGAGCAGCAGTGTTGGCCAGTGCAGCAGAAGCTGGGAAAAGTATTTGCAATGCTCGCCTATCCTTCGCCAAGTACAAGACCAAGATGACTGCCCTCCAATGTCCCGATGGATCTATCACATCCTCGAGAAAGGAAATGGAGAAAATTATTCACGACTTCCATTTGGATCTTTGACAGCCATGTCCACCTGCCCAAGTACCAAATTCCGCAGGATGGATATGTCATTCCCAACGTTCTGCCTTCTGAAATCTGACATGCCATTTTGCTGGTAAAGACGCGAACAGCACCTAGTCCGGACAAGGTCAGACCCGAACACCTGAAGAATCTGCTGCCAGTACTCATCAATACACTGGCCTGACTCTTCATGTGCTACTTTTCTGAATGCAAGGTTCCGTCCCAGTGGAAAACCAGTAGGACTGTTCTGTTGAGCAAATGTATAAATATATTAAAGATAACCTTTAAATGTAGACTTATTTAAATATTTTTAGATTTCAGTGCTGAAACATTAAGCCCAGAGTCAGCCAGAGTTATCTTTTTGAAGATTTTAGCTCATTCATTGGACTTTCTCTCAAATATTCTTTTCCCAACTGGTATTTACATGAATGGTCAGAAAATGAACCTTAAGAAAGTTGTAGGACTGCACTGTCATCCCGTTGCTCACCGATTTGCTCGATCAGGCACCAATAATGTCTCCATTGTGAGATTTGTTGTTACTGTTTTTGGCATATCGAGTAAGCCACGAGTAGCTTGCCAGGCTCTGCCGTGAGGGTGGGATATTCTTGGTAGCTTGCCGGGATCTCCAAGAGGGACGAAGGAATCGAACCTGGGTCAGCTGTGTGCAAGGCAAACACCCTACCCTATTTCATATCACACTGGTGTCTTCTGCAAAGCTCCTGCACTGACCTGCACTGGAACTGATATTTATAATTTTTGGCAACCTGATGATTTACAACTTTGTCTCTAGTTTCATATAGTTAAAGCAATTACAACAACAACAACAACAACAAACAAAAAAAAAAAAAAACCGAGGAAGAACCAGAAGTAGTATAGCAGGTAGGGCACTCACTGAAAGCAGTGCTTTGTTTTCATACCATCATCTGCTCGATTCATTTTGAAGACCTGTCATTTAACACAGAGATCTATATTTCCTAACTTTTCTATAGAGTTAGAAATAGCAGAATTGAAAATTGTTTGCTTTTGTTTTTGTTTGTGGGTCACACCTGGTGACACTCTGTACCTATTCCTAGCTCTGCACTCAAGGATTAAAAAAAAAAAAAACTCTGGTAACTGTAAATGTTTGTAAATGTTTTCTAAATGTGAATCAATAAAAAATTAACCCAAAGTCAATCTAATAATGAATCTGAGATATTTCTGGCAGTACTCAACCAGGTTGTGTTTCCTGGGCAAAACATTCTTAAGTGGAAAGAAGTTTAAAAACCCCAACTCTAGGATACTTAGAGGGGAAAAAAAGTGTTCTAATTGGGTGACTGTTTTAAATGATCAATGACTTTGAGTGTTGGCTAACTCAAGTTCTTTCAGTTTTGCATTCATTTACTGAAGAAATTCAGGAGCTCAAAATGAAATCTGGTCCTGTTAGATTGCACCCAAGTATTGTATACTTGTTGCTTAGAGGTATCTGTTTCATTCTCTTGCTCTTCAAATAACTTTAACAAAAAGTTTTCAAAGCTCTGTGTGATTTGGCCTGCTTTTCACTCTAACTTGACTTAGTACTAGTCTCACTTTACACACTAGTTTTCTGGGGGTACCACAAATCACAACAAATGGAGTGACAAGATGAATTTTCTTTTTCACATTTCTAGACCACATTCCAGATGAAACCTCCAATACTTCCCTTCATCTTCATATGCTCATTTCTCTCTGACTGTTTCCTCTTATAAAGATCCCAATCATATTTGATTAAACAAGCACCCTTCTCAAGTGTGAATTTATCTTAACCAAATATTTTTGCAAGGACTGTTCCCAGTAAGGTCGCATCTTGAATGACAGGGCCTAAAACTTAAACATATATTTGGAGGTAATGCATATTCAATCCAAAACAACACCTGTATTTCTCTTCTGTGTTAGGAGACTTTATAAATTTCTTTAATTACCTGAATCTCTTTTCTACATCATATATCTCAAGGTCTTTGTAAATACTGTCCTGGCTATTCTCCAATGAGCTACCTCACTACTCTATTTCTGTTTCACCATCTTCTGATATTTGTAACAAGATCACTTCCCCAGTGTAAACATTTTCTAGTATTCCACAAAATATATTTTATAATAATTAACTCATAATTTTGCATTATGTATGTGACTATCACCCTTGCCACTGTCTGTCTCACCTCCTCAGACAGTGGTCCATCGCTTCTATGTACACTTCCATCCCTGGCACATAACATAGTTCCTGGATCAACTTAATGGAATCTGTAGTATATATTTACTTTAATATTTTTGAGTATACAAATGAGCTTCTATATGGATCAATAAGAATAACAATCTTCCTGTACCAGTGTTCTAGTGAAAAGTCCCTTCTACCTTTCCAGATAATGTCAGTAGACATGAGACCTCCCTCTTTGAGTCAGGAGACAGAAGTTCTCTGGGTGGTGTGGTGTATTCTTCTCTTTGGTGGCAGATTGGAGTTTCTGTTAAACTCCTGTCACTCCAAAAATTTCACTCTCACAAAACAGAATGAAATGATCATTACATGCCACAGTCTTAAGTGAAAGCTCATTTATTTTTTGGAATGACTGTGTTTCTCTCTTGACAGGTGTTTGAAAAGAGACATGTATAGTTTTCATTCCGTTTATCTCTAAGGAGAACTGAGCGCTGTCTGACTGTGAAGCTGCCTTTCTATTCATAACCTGTATGAGTAATAATAACCTTGATCTGCTACCAACCTGGCAAGAACGTGTCATATATTCCCTGCCTTAGTGGGAAAAGTGCTTTTACTTTGAAATGGGTTGTTGCTTATAACTTTGTGAGAATAAGCTGGGATCTTTGGCCATAAATTTCATCATATGTTAACTTCCAGGTAAAAATTTAGTGAGAAATTCTGTCTGGTTCAAAAATAAGGATCTACTTGTACTCCAAGATGAGGGAGTTATTACAAGAAAAGGTTTACCTGGAACTTATAAATGACTATTTTCTCTGTTTTCATATTTTTCCCCTCAATTTTTAGTTCTGGTTCTGTTTTCTCCTTTAAAACTATGTTGAACCATACTTCTTTCACTCTGACCCACAGAATTCACTTAAGAGAGCATCGGCAGATTTTCATTTCTCCCGTCTAGGCTTTCTATTTAGGTAATAATTAAAAAATAAAAAATATTTAGATTCAGAAAGTCATGAAAGATGAAATGAATATGTCAGTCAGCGTGTATATCATGCCTCTCATTGGGAGAGTACAGGGACTATTATTGATCATGGCCATAGCTGACAGCACTTGCCAGCTGACCTGAATTATAGCAATAAAATTCTCTAGAAAATAAAATTAGGGCTGGAGCGATAGCACAGCAGGTAGGGAGTTTGCCTTGCACGCGGCCGACCTGGGTTCGATCCCCGGCATCCCATATGGTCCCCCAAGCACTACCAGGAGTAATTCCTGAGTGCAAAGCCAGGAGTAACCCCTGAGCATCGCTGGTGTGACCCAAAAAGCAAAAAAAAAAAAAAAGAAAATTAATATTGAGAATAGGAATAAGATTATGAGTATGTGAATTGTGATAGAAATTGGAGTTATAGTATCATGTTGCTTTAATTGCATGGGAAAATAGAACATTGTTTAGAATAAAGTAGAATTAACATGCTGGCATACAGGGAAGAACGAGGCTTTTAGGGAGAAGGTTAGTTTTAGGTTAGTTCTTGAAAATCCAATCCCAGCTGCCAATTCCCATTGGCACCATGTAATATTTTCTATTAAAAGAACAACTGTTAATTGTTGTAATCTTGTCATAAAAAATAACTACAGTTATTGTCATGAAAAGTGCAGAATTTACTGAGTTATGAATAAAGATTGGATATGGAGTTCCTTGTATGTCACTGCTTACTTCCACTGAGTGATATGTCCTAGGACATGCATTTTTGAAAGTTTTCAGTCAATACTAATTTTCTCCTATGCTGTATCCTTGACTTGTTTTTCATTTCATATTATCTAAAATGTTAATTCCCTTGCAGATGTATTTGAAATCAGGAATCAGAGCAGGAAGTGCTTTTTTTTTTTTGAATTGACTAGTTGAAGGAATTGTCATCAAAAGGAGAATGACTCACAGCAAACGTTTGTCACTAGCAAGATCAAACAGTTTGAATATGCATTCTTGAGTACCTTTTTATGTACTTGCACATCTTTGTTGTATAGACTTATCTGAGATAAGTCATCCTTTGTACCTTTCTAAATAAAAATCACAGAACAATTTTCATAATTCAGTGTAGAATGAATCATGAAATAGAACTAGAAAAAAAAAGTTCATCAGAAAGAAATACTTGAGATTCTAGACTTGAAGCACTAATAACCTTCTGGTCTATCCATTCTAACATGAATAAATCTCTAGCAAGAGTCTGCTTCATTTTAGGGGAAAAATTAAAGAATAAAAAATTCAGATTCCAGCATCAAATGTCATTAATTTTGATAAACTTAAAATATGAAGCCTAAATTGTAATTTTGTATTGCTATGCTTCAGCAAGATACTACTTTCTTCAATTACTCAGGCATTCAATGCCAACAGGTGTTTATTCCTCAGAAAAAAGAAATACCAATCAGGTAATTAGTTAGTTACTTACTCACAGTCAGGATGTCATAAATTTTGAGACCATAAAGTTTTTTAGAGTGAAAGATTGTTTTTTTTTAAATTTTATTGAATCACCATGAGATAGTTATAAGCTTTCATGTTTGGGTTACAATCACACAATGATCACAAACCCATCCCTCCACCAGTGCACATTCCCCACCACCAATATCCCCGGTATATCCCCGCTTTTCCACCCTCCCCCTGCCTCCATGACAGACAATATTCCTCATACTCTCTCTCTAATTTTGGGCATTATAGCTTGCAACAAAGACACTGAGAGGTCATCATGTTTGGTCTATTATCTACTTTGGCACACATCTCCCATCCCGACTGATTCCTCCAGCCATCATTTTCTTAGTGATCCCTTCTCTATTTCATCTGAAAGATTGTTTTCTTAATTAGTCTCACACCTAAAGTGATAATCTTTATATGAATCAAAATTAATTTGAAATAAGTATTGGATAATGGGCACGAAGTTTAAATTGTTTGGTGAATATTAACTAAGATGTCTCTAGTGTTGATGAGGACAGATATTTTTGATGCTTATCATGAGAACTCTCTGATGGTGCTATCAAATCCAAAACCAGACAAACCTTAGTATTTCTCTCTAGGGCTTATGTAGTCTTCTAGTGTACGTCTTTCTTATTTTTTAATTGAATCACCATGAGATACATAGTTAAAAAGTTGTTTATGATTGAGTTTTCAACACCCATGCCTTGACCATTGTACAGTTCCTGCCACCAATGATGTCCCCAATTTCTTTTTCATCCTCCCTCTTAGCTGCCTCTATGGCAGACACTTTGCTTCTCTGTCTCTATCTCTCCCCTCCCCACCCTGTGTGTGTCTTTCTCTCTTCCCTCTTTTTTCCTCTCTGGTACTGTGGTTTGTAAATACTGTTACAGAAAGGGGAAAAGATGCATATTGCCTTACCTCCTTTCAGAACTCAGTTCTTTTCCAAAGGGATCATTTCCAACTGTTAATTGTCATAGTGGTCCATTCTCGGTCCTAACTACACTCCCCATTTTCCCCACCCCATTTGTGGAGAGCTTCCTAACCTGGAAATGTCCGTTTGGCCCTTACTTCTATTGTCTTTGGTTATTATTTTTTTAGTTAATTATTTTATTTTATTTTTTTAATTAATGAATCACCATGAGGGTATAGTTGCAGATTTACATGTTTTCATGCTTGTGTTTCAGTAATACAATGCTTGAGTACCCATCCCTCCGCCAGTGCCCATTCTCCTCCACCAATGACCCCAGCATCCTTCCCACCCTCCATCCCATCCCCCACACTCCACCCCGCCTCTGTGGCAGGGCATTTCCTTTTGTTCTCTCTCTCCTTTCGGGTATTGTGGTTTGCAGTGGAGGCATTGGGTGTCCATCTTGTTCAGTCTATAGTCTGCTTTCAGCATGCCTCTCCTACCTGAGTGGGTCCTCCAACCATAATTTAGTTGGTGTTCCCTTACTTTTTAAAAAATATCCCACAGATGAGAGTAATCATTTCATGTGTGTCCCTCTATGTCTGACTCATGCCACTCAGCATAATTCTCTCTATGTTCTTCCGTGTATATGCAAATTTTATGACCTTATATTTCTTGGTGGCTGCATAGTATTCCATTGTGTAGATGTACTATAATTTCTTTATATAGTCTCTGTTCTCGAACAGATTGGGTTGTTTTCAGATTCCGGCTCTTGTGAATAGTGCTGCAATGAACATAGAAGTGCAAATGGCTTTTTTGTAGTGTGTTTTTGGGACCCTATGGTATATTCTCAGGAGTGATATTGCTGGGTCATGTGGAAGTTCAATTTCTAGTTTATTGAGGAATACCCAAAGAAGGTCAGACAAGTCGACATTCTCAGCAACAATGAATGAGAGTCCCTTTCTCACTGCATCTACTTCAGCATTGGATGTTATTTTTCTAATTAGTGTCAGTCTCTGTGGCATGAGGTTATATCTCATTATTGTTCTGATTTGTGTTTCCTAATGGCTAGTGATGTAGCACTTTTTTTTTCCACATGCTTCTTGGTTGTTTGTATTCCTTCTTTGAGCAAGTTTCTGTTCATTTTTCTCTAAATTTTTTATGGGGCTGTATTTTTTTTCTTGTAAAATTCTATCTGTCCCTTAAATATCTTAGATATTAAACCCTTATACTTTGGATACATAATTTGGATTATAAATGTTGGATGCATAATTTCTCCCATTCTGTGGACTGTCTTTGTATCCTGATCATTTTTTCTTTTGAAATGCAGAAGCTTCTTAGTTTGATGTAGTCCCATTTGTCTATCTTTTTTTCCATTTACTTGGTCAGCGTTTCAAGGTGTTTCATACTTGAATATGCCTTTAACTACAGTGTCATGGAGAAGTCTACCTATGTTTTCTTCCCTGAGCCTTAAGGATTTAGGTCTGATATAAAGGTCTATAATCCATGGTGATAGAAAGAGGTGTGAGTTTATGTATTTATTTGCATGTAGCTTACCAGTTTTCCCAACACTATGTGTTGAAGTGGCTTTCCTTGTTCCACTTCATGATCTTTTCTTCTTTATTGAAGACTAACTGATAAATTTCTCTATTAAATTTATAGATAAATATCAGACTAACTATCTAACTGATAGGCCGGAAAACATATCTCAGGATATTGAACTCTATTTTATTGATCTGAGGGTCAGTATTTTTTTCAATACAATGCTGATTTAATTACTACCACTATGTAGTATAGTTTGAATTTGGGAAAGTGATACCTCTCATCTTCTTTTTCCCAAGGATTGCTTTAGCTATTGGGGAGTGGGGTAGGGGAGAGGTTATTGTTCTATATGAATTCCATATGAATTTCAGAAAAGTTTATCTATTGCTTTGGAAAAATGATATGTAATGAAAGTCTGGTTGGGTATAGTACTTTTATACCTATAGTGTAATACTATTGTACCTAGTCCTATTAGGATACCCTATATTCAGGCCCGGAAGATTTTGTTTGATAAATCATAAGTATGGTCCTTTGTATATAATTTTGTTCTGTGCTCTTGCTGCTTTCAATATTCTATCTCTACCTTCTGTTTGTGTTTTGGAGTATTTTTATTTGGATTTCTTTTAGCTGGTACCCTTCCAACTCCCTGGACCTGGGTACATACCCTGTTGAGCTCTAGAAACTTCTCAGCAGTCATGTCTGTAACTGTTGCTTCTCTATCAGGCTTACCTTCCTGGCCCTCTGGGACCCTAACAATTCTTATGCTCTTCCTCTGATTTCATCCCAAGTTCTTTTGTCAGCTGTTAGTTTATTTTGAGGCTTTCCCCCATCTTTTTCTGTGTGGAAGTTTTCTGTACCTTATCTTGGGGCTCACTGAATCTGTCCTCAGGAGCTCTTACTCTGCTTCTGAGACTTTCCAGTGAGCTTGTCATTTCTCCTACTAATGTTTTCAGTTCTGTCATTTCTGTTCGTAGTTTTCTCATTTCTGCTCTCATAGTCTCTCATATTTTATTAGCAGTCTGTTCCATTGTTTCTTTGATCCCCTTAAATATCCTAAACAATTCCTCTCTAAATTCTTTTTCAGAGAGGCTTATATCTTGGTGTTACTGGTTGAGTCTTCTGGGCTACCATCTTCACTCATTAAGACAGGTGGGGTTCTGCATTGCTTTTCTATTGTGACTTTTGCAGCATGGAGTTCTTTCTTGTGTATTTTTGTGTGGTTAGTTGATTACAGTTAGGATATCTTTGTATGCTCCTGGTGAGTTGAAGAAATGAAGAAATGCAGAACCATCTTCCTGGGAATGGGGCTGGAAGAAGGCACCTCAGGGTGGCTAGAAGTCTTCTTCCTCCTTTTTCACTTGAATTTATATAATTAAATAAAAGTGTTTGGGGGATACTCAGTACTGAATTTTAAATATATATAGGACCAGCAAAATTTCCTCAATACTTTTCATGTGAGGTACTCAATTGAAAAGTACTTTGTACTCATGTGGGCATGGGAATTCTTGCAAACTCTTGTGCTCTCCAAGAGGGTCAAAATCTATTATATATAATATATTATATATTATATATTATATATATTTATATATATAAACTGGAAGTACTGGGAGGTGAGGATCATCCCTCAAAATTATTCTATATTTCTGGCCTCAGTATAAAATTGGTAGGCAAAAAAGAAATCAGTTATTTCACTCAAAAATGAAAGGGAAACCTGCATGATCCCATATAGAATTATATTTGTACTTATTCTAGAATCAAACCCAGCATCCATTTCCAACTTATATAGTCCTTAGAGCTAATGCTGCACAAAAAGAACCTTTTTATTACATTTTTATGGCAACAAAGCAGTAGCACCTCATGTCAGTCAAGCTGCTACTGTTTATTCATGTGTGTGAACTGGCTCCCAGCCCCAACATCATTTAATTAGGGTTTCTGTATCATTTAAATAGGGTTTCTGGGGTCCAGAAAGATAGTATAGCAGATATAGGCTTGCCTTGCATGTAGCCGACATGATTTTGATCCCTAGCATATCATATAGTCCCCAAGCCTGCCAGGAGTGATTTCCAAATTACCCCTGAGCCACTGGGTGAGGCCCAAAACCAAACAATAAAAAAATAAGGTTTCTGTATATACATCATCAAAGGATGGCATACAGGGTTAATATGAAACATTATCAGATAGAATAGTAAAGACTGAGAAATCCTTTAGTGAGGAACCTATTTACTGTTACTTGGATTACTATTTCCTTCCATTTTTTAAAAAATCACATGAAATTATGTCTATATAGCATAATTTGGCAAATGCTAACTTCGTTATTGTTAACAATTTTCTTCTACCATCAGTCAGGTGATCGAATGGAGTGCTGGTAATTGAACCCAGGTCAACTGCATGTAAACCAAGTGTCCTACCTATTGTACTATCTCTCCTGCCCCAAGAATTTTTAGGTCTCTAATCTTATAGTAAACTAAAGTTCCCCATTGAGGAATGTATCACAGCTTTAATAAATAGATAATTAGATAATTATTTGCTTAAAATCCATGTTCTCTATAGACTAAATGCTTCCTGAGACAAGAATGGTTGTAGTTCAGTGCTGTCTAAAATCGTGTACTTGAATGCTCCAAAATATTTGCTGGATTATTTAAGTCCTTATTCTGCAATTAAATGGAGTTAAACTCCCATTGACTAACACTTCCCTCCAAAACAGCACGTTGTTTTACTAAAAGGATAGTCAGATGTAATTGTGGAAATCATTAACCATTTAAGTAAATTGAATGTTTTGCATAATCAAAAGAGATTCATTTCAACTGTTCCTCTTATTCACTAGTGAAAATATTTTTCATTCATTTATATATCTCTAGTAAACATTACTTATTTTTTTTTGGGGTCACACCCAGCGAAGTTCAGGGGTTACTCCTGGCTCTGCACTCAGGAATCACTCCTGGCAGTGTTCTGGGGACCATATGGGATGCTGACTTATTCAATACTTTTATGGAATGCAAATGAAAGGCCTACTGTGTGCTAGGCATGAGAATGAAAAGGCTAATATCATTAGACTACTCTGGAGGTCTTTTTCCTCCAGAGTAGGTAATCTAATTTAAAGCTGACAGTATTCATGGAAATTAGGATTGATCAGGGTTTAAGAGAAATGATATTGAATTAAAATAGGCTGATAGTGATAGTGGCTTTATTCATATCTTCCTTTTACTTTTTCTCTTTGGATTATCAGAGTTTCTCAGATTACTCTATCATGCTCACTTCAAGAAAAGTAGATTTGGTTGATATAGGTTTTCTGCAAACCTTATTTATCTTTAGTTATGTTTTCCTTTCATTTTTCTGTCATTTTCACCATCACTGCTCCTCCTGTTTCTTGTCATTTGTCCAGAGGATTGAACAATAAGTGAAAGGCTAAGGAAAAGAATTATGGAGCAAAGAAAATAAAATCACTAGTGATTGATTGGTGCTAGATTAAAAAAAACAAAAGTTATCTGCATTGATTTTCTATAAACTGTTTTATTTTTCCTCTCTTCTTTTCTCACGTCTTTCCATCTTCTTTTCTCTTTCTTCCTTTCTTAATCTTTCTGGTTTCTGTTTATTTCTTTTATTTATGTGTTTCTTATCTCTTTCATTTTTGTCTCAGTAGACCTGATTATTTTAACATCTCTTTCTCACTACTAGGGTATTGTTTCATAGATTCTCAAATGCCTGTATGTCCAAGATGTGATCCTACTAAAATCTTTGATGAACGTTAAAGACAAATCATTAGCAAGCACATTAAATGGAAGTTTTGTTTATGTTTGATTTCTCAAATTATGCATGAAATTTTTCTTTGTTAGTGCTGCTACTTGTGTTGAAATATTTTCATTTTTAATACTGAAAGGTATAATAAAATCATCGGGTCATAAGGAAGTTAACAATAGAATAGCCTCACAGAAGAATAATCCTAACTCCAGATGGTAACGAACTTTAGTTGAAACTTGGAGATAATTTGGTTTGCACTGGAAACTTCTGGCTCCAAAAATTCATTCACAGAACTAGAGAGTTTTCAAAAATCCCCTAGTATTATGACTTTTTGTTATAAATCTCTTTAATCTGTTTTTCAGACACAAAATTTAAAAAAAAATGAAACTGCTTGGACTGATTACAGGTACAGAACAATTATGTTATTGTCCCCTTTGCCAATGTCCCCTTAATAAATTTTGAAGCTCAGAAGAACTATTTTTTAAAAAAGCATTGATTTTATTTTATATAAATTGTAGGTAAACATCACTTTCAGTAATCACACCTGACATCTGACATAAGTGTGTATTTCACTGATATACTTAAACTCAATATATATCAAATAAACTCCTTTGCCATTTTCAATCTCTTTCCATAATTCTGCCAATTTAATTACATTTATTTTTATGAATTAAGCTGTTGGGAAAGGCACCAGCATCCCTTTCTTTATCTCAAATCTTTATCCATTTTTTAGAATGATGTCATGATGGCACTAAGCAAGGAGACCCAAGGTGACATTCTTTCGCAGAAATAGTATTTAGTTGATCTGTGAATTCTATCTCTCCATAGGTCAACCCTGCTGTTATTTTGCTATGAGGTTGGTCTTGTCTTTAGTTTCCATCTGCCTTGGTAGATGACAAGTACTTTCAAGAGCTCAAGCTGTTTTCAATTTGGGGGAAGAAGAAAAATTAGTCTGCTATTTAAGCTTCCCATGGTCTGTAATGAAGCACTCTGCTGTGAAGTCAGGTTTTAGAAAGTAGCTTGGATCTTTATGTAGTTGAAGATTTATGAGGACAGACTCCCTAAAATGCGCTGTAGTCTTGAAAGGACATTGTTAAATCAGAATTTCAATTTATATGGGATGGACTTTCCCAACTCTGTCCAAAAGCATTTTTTAAAAACTGCTCAGTATTGGAGGCTTTCTCTAGTGTTGGAGGACTGAATCTCCTTGTTCTCACCACTCTTTTCTCGGATACTGCTAATTCTTATGCCTGCTTCCTTACAACTGTAATTGCCAATTAGCATCTTATTTCTGTCTAGTAATTATCTTGGGGCAGGTTGGTTTCCATGATTAGCTTAAAAATTTTTGGTGGCAAAATCATGTCTGATATCTTGCGTATTGGGCAAATTATAGATAGAAACTATAATCATTGCATTTGCTAATAACCCTGTGCACTAGTGGTTAATATAATTTATACTAGTATTTAAACCTAAAGTTCTGCATGTATCTATATCCATCTGTTTTATTCACTATTGTAACCCAGGATCCCAGATGAGTTTCTGGCACATAATATTTGCCCAATAAATATTTGTTGAGTGAGAGTATGATTTGAAGGGAAACAACTGTGAAACTATGACCAGGAACACTAATATCACCATAGTCAAGGTCCTGAAGTCTTAGATCAAATTTATGATGGAAAAAATGGGGGGAAAAGCCAATCAAATTAAGAGTTATTTTAGAGTGAGCAATATTAGGATTTTCTGATGGATGTGAGGCTTGAGTTAAGCAGGAGGAAAAGAACAAGGGCAAGTTAGCTCTTAAGTTAATAATTGACAGTAAGTCAATAATTGACAGGCAGAGAATTAGATTATTGTCTTTTGTCCTAGGACCAACCATTGTACCCAATGCTCTAAGTGGCTAGTGTTTGAACCCTGAAAGCACTCTTTTTCCCAGTGGCTCCCTGTGTGATTCTGTCATTAGCACACAGGAAGTAGCAGAACAAGAAGAGATGTGATCCTTCCTGGTCACTTTCTGTGGATGTTTCCACTGCTATGAACATTGCTGCCACCTCTCTCTTCTTCATCCCACAGAAACTTCCTTCTTAGAGACTACATCCAGGTGGTAGTTTTCCAACACTCAATACAAACAGCTTGATTGTGTTCACACTCAGACACAGCAGCAGCAAGGATTAATCCCTCCTTCAGGGCAATTTCACCCCCCACCTCCCATAGGCCTCTTCTAATTTTGTTCAACTTCGCCCTTCCCTTTTTTTTTTATTAGGCCTGCAGTTGAGGGCTATTCCTATAAGCCTTTCTAACAGTGTTCTTTGGTCTTCTCTGTTACCTAGTAAACAGTGCCCTCCCATTTATATTACGATACTGATACTGTCATTTACAATACAATACCTAGTAGACATTCCCCCCCTCTACACACACACACACACACACTTATATTGAGATAGTGTGATTTACAATACTCTTTATGCATACACTGTCCCATCATCTCACCTACCACCTCTCCTAATGCCCGAGGGGGCCCTTCCAAGCATTCACCTCTGCTGTCCAGGTGAACTCAATACTGTAGACCAACTCTCCAGAATTTCTACCTAGTTAATAATTCTTTATATTTGTATAATTCTGTTACAATAATGTGTGCCTTTTTTTTCCCTGTGGGGGGAATCAAAGCACCAGGCTGACTGATGGACATATGAAAAAGGAGAAAAGACACCTTACGTCAATGTGTAATAAATAAATCAATAATTTTGATAGTAGCATTTATTTTTAACTTTTTAATCAAAATCATCATGATTAATCTCAATGTCAGGGTTTTAAGCATATAATGTACCAACTCCATCCCCTCCACCCAACAGTGTCTGTTTCCTCTACTGTTGTCTCAGGGTTCCCTTCTCAGCCATCCCCTCAACCTCATCTCAACATCATTATAAGCTCAGTACTGTAGATCTGTGCTCTGATTCTGTTGGTCATGTTATTTCTTTGCTACACTTTTTTACATCCCATATAGGAGAAGGATTATTCTGTATCTGTCCCTTTTCTTCTGACTGACCTCACTAAGCATGATACTTTCTTATTACATTCACATGGTAGGAATGTATTAAATGGGCAATAGGTGAGTGATAACTACAAATGGAATAGATGCGTAAATAAATTGAGGAAATTACATTTGAAATATAAAAAGGAATTCAAGAATTTTGATGGTTTGAAATCATCTACTGAGCTAGATTTCACCTAGGAAGAAATATAAAACAATTAAGAGGCTATCTAAAAAGAAGAGACATGAAAAGGGGAACACAGGTTTGAATAGTTATTCAATATGCTTATGTTCTTTATGAATCAGCAATTGTTATGAAAAATAATCTAATTATTTTAGGAAATAATGGTCCTTCATGTGTGCAAAGGATTCTGCTGTCTAGAGAACAACCAGGTCCTGGAGGGTCTTCCATACACACCCCTCTTGTGGGCCCTGTTGGACTTTTGGACATTCTTGGATCCAGAGGCTAAAACAGGGTAAATAGTCACTGATGTGATGAATTTGTAAAGACATTTCAATGTCAGCTGGAAGAATTTATCTACTGGCTGCATAAAACAGTGGTGTTACCAAACCCTTGACTCCACCCAAGTTCAATATTATATATCTCAAGTTTTCTTTAGTCCTTTTCTGGAAATTTGTAAAGATATGTATGAACATCATTCCTGACTGTATATCTGAGAGACTGGAGGTTCTTCTTTAGTGTCTCAGGGTGTTACTCCAGTGATAAAGTGTATCTCAGGACCTGAAAGTACCCAAGTGAGCTTTATTTCTGACTCCATTTTACTGGACATGAAGTCCTTGTAAGAATCATTTGATATGAGTAAAGCCCAGAGGCAGTAGAAATGAAGAGCAGAGGAACTGGTCCTAGTGAAAAGCTTGCCACTGGGATGGGGGTGAAGGGCGGATAGGTCAGGGATGGGACCACAATGACAATGATAGAGGCAAGTGGTCACTCTGGACCAGGACTTGGTGCTAAAAGGAGGTAAAGGACATACATGATACATACCCTTTAGTAACAATATTGCAAACCACATACTGTCTAAAAGGTGGTAGGAGGGGAAGGAAAAAAGAAAAATATAAAAGTTCCTGTTATAGTGGCAGGCTGGGGGAGGGGGGCAAGAGGAAATCTTTGGACACTGGTGAAGAAATCAGTGTCGGAATATTGTATGCCTGAATCTCATGCATGAAAATCTTTGTAATTCATGGTGGTTCAATTTTTAAAAATGTAAACAAATATCAAAATAAAAACATCACCCTGTATTCTAATTTCCTGAACACACACACACATACACACACACACACACACACACACACACACACACACACAAGGATCATTTGACATGGAAATCAAAGGGGTAGCTTAACTTGGATGCATTAGTTTCAAAACGCCTTCTTCTTCCCTAAAGCAAGTGTGACTGATTTTTTGTTTATTATTTAAAATAATTTTTTTCTAAACTAATGAGTCTTCCTGTGTTCTACCTTATCTGACCCTAAGAAAAGTACCAAGCAATCAAGATATTTGCAGATGTGTTGAAGGGAGGAACATCCCAGCAATGTATTTTTGAATCTCCTGTTTCTCCATCTGGAAGTTCCAGCGGAGTTCTGTGGCTAAGTGCCCAAGTTCCTTAGTCAGCAAAATCGGGTTTGATTCCTGGCATAATATTGTGCAGCTGTATAATTTTAGGAAAGTTTTTATTTTCTAAGCTACCATTTTCTTGCTGGTAAAATAGGCATAAGAATTTGAAACATTTGAAAGTTGTCACTGTGATTAAAATATATATTCAGAGAACTTACTAGAAGACTGATGATGTTGACTATTGAGTGGTTGTGGATAATAGTAGCTGAGGTGACAATGTAGTTGCCTCTGTGAAGGAGATTATGCCCAATATTTTGCTACAAGATGCTGAGTTGAGTATACCAAAATATAAACATTTTAGTTAATGGCAAATTATGTTCCACATCTCTTCCATTTTAATGAAGATCTAAGCAAAATCTTCATTCCAGATAAATAGATAAATAGAATAGCTAGAACAGATCTAAGTATAGTTTGGGCTTCTTTGATGAAAGAAGTCTATATATCAAGTAGTGTATAGCAAAGTTTTTAGATGATTAATAGCATATGAAAACCCAAAGGGAAAGATAAATGACACAATCTAAAATAAAATAATGTCAGGTAATTTCTGACTTCCGGAGCCACAGCCATGCTCAAGGCCCCTCTCCACACGTTCGGAGGAGCCTCATGCATAAAGGTACTGGCAGAGGAACCCAGGTGTGTGGGACCCAGGGCTGAGACTCCAAGCCTGCTCAGATCGGGACTAGGCCTCTTCCGCCCAAATTTCCCATTTTCCAGTAGCTAGGCGATCACACCCAGGGACTGCCCCAGGCACCATGTAATCCCATCAACAGCCAGCATCCAGAGACTTAAAAGCAAGCTCCCAGAAGTGCGCAGCCACAAGTGGCCACACAATATCTTATAGCCTATTTCTCCCTCTGGGAGAAACTGGCAAACTACGAGAGTTTCCTGCCCACATGAGAGAGCCTTGCAAACTTCCCATGGTGTATTATATGCCAAAACCAGTAACAAGCTAGGTCTCATTCCCATGACCCTGAAAGAGCCTCCAATGCGGCATCCTTGGGAAGGAGAAGTAGAGAGAGGCTCCTAAAATCTCAGGGCTAGGACAAATAAAGATGTTACTGAGACAGCTTGAGAAATTCAATGATCGACAGGATGATGATGATGATGATGATGATGATGATGATGATGATGATGATGATGATGATGATGATGATGATGATGTGATGATGATGATAAATAATTTTGGAGTAAAAGCTAAGAATTGGCATTGTTTTAAGAGTGAGTAAAAGGTTCTATTTGAAATTTTAAATGATTCTTATCTTTTACAAAGTGCTTCCTGACTTCTGCCCCATGATTTTTAACTCATAGTATAATGAAAACTCTGTATGTGGCTAAGAGACCAGTCATACTATTTTTATCTTGATGCAAAAAAGATATTTGAAAGTAAGTGCCAGAAATATTTAGTTGTATTTGTAGTATTATATGATGCTATCATTGTGCTTTGGTAACAACCCCCCAGATCTCAGTGGATTATCACATCAAAATGTATTTCTGGATCACTCAAATATGATACAAATAAGCATTCTCCTACTTCCTTTACTTCAGTTGTTGACTCAGCAACCTTGATCCTTCATCAATTCTTCAGCAGAGCTCTTCACTACTTGAAAAAAGGGAAGAGTTAGCCTGGAGTCAGAGAAGATCATTGATTGAGTCTGGAAGGGACTCAGTTTTCTTCTAAACTAATTGGATATTGGCGTCATTGACTTCCTTAACTTTCAGGTAGTGAGTAAATGTATTTGTCTATGAACAATTATGGTAAGGAGCTCAGGAAATTAAAAGGTTCTCTCTATGTCTACAGAGGCCCAGAGTTGATTTCTGATGATTTTCAATTCTTTCCATTCATTTATTAACTTATATAATGTTTCTTTTAAAAATACCATGTGTTATATTTTTGAAGTACTGAAACTTTTCTTTCTTTGTCCCTTCTACTCTTTCCCTGTTTGAAGAGATAAAAATGGAACTAGCTATAGTATCTCATGGTATGTGGTAGTTACATAGCATAGAATCTGTAGACCACCAAAATATAATGTGTTTCCTAAGATTTAATCAAGGCTATGGGGTTCTTGAAACCCATATCTAGGAGTTAAGGCAATTTTTTTAAGTAATGCAGAAAATTAAAGAAAACTCAGAGGAAAGAATGATATGTGTCAGACTATTATTCCAAGAATTTGGCTTTTGCTTAATTCAGAAGTCATATCCAATTTACTTCCTGTTTGCATTCCGGATTGAGCAACAAAGCACCAAAAGACACTCAGAGTACATAATCAGGATGTCAAATATACCCACCTTGTGTCCACAGTTTATTCCTTTTCCTAATAATCAAAGTGATTTTCCTACCAGAATAGTATTGTGTATTATCAGTCCCTTGAAATGACAACTCTGCTATTCTTTGTACCCATGATTTTTGTGTGAGGAGAATTTTGCTCTGGTTCTTGGCAAAAGGTTCAGTTTTGGGAACCAAACCTTTAAGCCCCCAAAACCCAAAGTCATGGGAATATAAAGTATGATTTCCCCTGAATATGTCACTCGGGATGACAGAAACAGAAGGCCCATGTATTTTGTGTTATTGGAAGAATATGACTATAAATCACTTTCACCATACACAGTGACCTGGAGGATGGAGCCCCATCATTCGGAGAGTGACCTGAGAACTTTCATCTCTGTGATGCCTAATATAGACCATTGTGTTGCCCTGCCAAGCTTGCAAGCACTGAGCACTATAGCATATGGTTTGACTTATCTCTTCCTCCATTTATCAACAGCTATAGGATTCTCATTGCCATATGGTGGTAGGTGAGTCCATCTAATTTTCAGAATACCCATGGCACTAACTCTTGAAAGTTGGGCTCCCTAAGAAGGTTCTGCGGTGGTAATTAGCATTCTGGAAATTTATTTATTTGAGATAACTTTGGGGATCAACATCTTTGAGAAGAAAAAGACAAGAGGTATGTGGATAGAGGGAGAAATGGAAGTAAAGAGAAAGGGACAAAACAGAGGGGAATTAAAGGAAAAAGGAAAAAGTTGAACTGGGAAAAGAACAGAGTTGGTTAAGGAAGCAAGTGAAATATTTACTTTATTCAAGTTGTTGGATGAAAAGTAAGTTATAGGGGCTGAAACGATAGTACATCAGGTAGGGTGGTTGCCTTCACATGGCTGACCCAGGTTCCATCCCCAGCATCCCATGTTCAGTTTCGTGAACACCTCCAGGAGTAACTCCTGGGTGTAGAGCCAGGAGTAATCCCTGAGCATCACTGGCATGGCTCACAAAGCAAAACAAAACAAAGCAAGTTTTAGAGAGAAAGAGGGTAAGGAGGGTTGATATTGAGAGGTTGTAATTGTAGATCAAGCAAAAAAAAAAGGGGGTTGTCTTGAATAAGGTGGCAGATGTACACATGAGATTTGGAAGTACCACTTTTCATATGTGACTGCCATCTTGGCGAGATAAACCCATTCTGCTTAGAATAATTCTATGTGGGAGATGAGGTTCCTAATATATAAATATAGTGTGGATTTCATCACTCCCTTTACAGAATAGGAACTTAAACAGGGAACTCTCTTTAGGGATCATATCACCTTAGTTTCATGTGGGTAAGAAATCATTATCTTCATTTCATACATGCTCATGAGTGATGTTTATAGAAATCACATGAGAGGGGCTAGAGTAATAGTACAATAGGTCAGGCTTTTGCTTTGCACACGGTTAACTCCAGTTCAATCCCTGGCATGCCATATGTCCCCCAGCACCACCAGGAGTGATTCCTGAGTACAAGCCAGGAGTAACCTCTAAGCATCTCTTGCTGTGACCCCAAAACTGAAAAGAGAGGGGAGAGAGAGGGGGGAGAGAGAGAGAGAGGAGGGAGACAGAGAAAGACAGAAGAGGAAGGAGGGAGGGAGGGAGGGAGGAGGGAGGGAGGAGGAATTGGCCCAGACAGATTGTAGGAATTAATTTAGCTTTCTCAAGATTCTTTTTACAGGAGCCCGTATTGCAGAATAACTTGTTTTTCTGTCTCTGAGCAAGGAATTCAGATACAGGTGCCCCGGGTTGCAAGAAGGGTGGTGGTCAGACCAGATAACCAGATGCTTCTCACAAGACCCATGTCACAAGACCCATGACTGCCCCCCAAACAGGGACATTCCTAAACATTAATGCAAATGTTGATCTCTAAAACCATAGGCTAAGGAGTGATGTCCTTTTAAATGGATTGGTTAGGAAAGTATGCATTATTACAAATCTATTGGCTATGAAATGCGCAGGCTCTGCTGTAAAGGCCGGTGAAGGCCTATATAAGATCTCCTTTGGAGAAGCTCCGGGCCTTGCCCAACCTGCTGGATCTGCGTGTCCTCATAGGCTGCTCAACCCTGACCAGCCAGTCTTATAGTAAACGCTGCTTGCTGTAGGCAGAATCTGGAGTCTCTTTGTTGTTAAAGGGAGATCTCGATCTGAGTCCTAACAGAAAAAGGAAAGAAGGAAAGAAGGGAGGGAGGGAGGAAGGGAAGGAGGGAGGAAAAACAAGCAAGAAAGAGAGAAGGAAAGAAAAGAAGGAAAGAAAAAGAAAGAAAAGGAAAGGAAAGAAATGGCATGGGAAAGAGTTAAACTCATTTCTTTGCCTTTAGTCAATATGAGATCCTGGTAGAAAACCAGATAGCCCTATTGGAGTAAAACACTTGAAATGTCAGTTTTCTCACACAGCCACTTCTTTTTTTTTTTTTTAAATTTATTTATTTTTAATTAGAGAATCACCGTGAGGGTACAGTTACAGATTTATACACTTTTGTGCTTATACTTCCCTCATACAAAGTTCGGGAACCCATCCCTTCACCAGTGCCCATTCTCCACCACCCGTAAACCCAGCGTCCCTCCCACTCTCCCCAATCCCATCTCCCCCCCACCCCACCCTGCCACTGTGGCAGGGCATGCCCTTCTGTTCTCTCTCTCTAATTAGCTGTTGTGGTTTGCAATAAAGGTGTTGAGTGGCCGCTGTGCTCAGTCTCTAGCCCTCATTCAGCCCGCAACTCCCTTCCCCCACATGGCCTTCGACTACAATGTAGTTGGTGATCGCTTCTCTGAGTTGACCTTTCCCCGGAACGTGGGGCCAGCCTCGAAGCCATGGAGTCAACCTCCTGGTACTTATTTCTACAGTTCTTGGGTGTTAGTCTCCCACTCTGTTATACTATATACCATAGATGAGTGCAATCTTTCTATGTCTGTCTCTCTCTTTCTGACTCATTTCACTCAGCATGAAACTTTTCATGCCCATCCACTTAACTACAAAATTCTTGACCTCCTTTTTTTCTAACAGCTGCATAGTATTCCATTGTATAGATGTACCAAAGTTTCTTCAACCAGTCATCCGTTCTGGGGCATTCGGGTTTTTTCCAGATTCTGGCTATTGTGAACAGTGCTGCGATGAACATACATGTGCAGATGTTGTTTCGATTGTACTTTTTTGCCTCTCTGGGATATATTCCCAGCAGTGGTATTGCTGGGTCAAATGGGAATTCAATATCTAATTTTTTGAGAGTCGTCCAAATTGTTTTCCAGAAGGGCACACAGCCACTTCTTTTAACAAGGACAAATAATTGAATGTTTAAAACCATTTTGTTATTAGTCTTTGGTGAATATCATATAATTTCCTTCCTTTAGCCAGACTTTACCTTTCTACTGAGTAACCTTTTTCCTTTATTTATTTTCTCACTCTAAAGATTTCCAGGCCCCACACCACCTTACACCTCGTAAAGCCTTTGTATGGGTGACTGAAGTGTGATATAAAATATTTACAGCTAGTAATTTTCTGGTACCCTAAAGTAGAGAAAATACTCTATTCTGAAAGTTTTTCGTGCACATACATAAAACAAGACCTTCTGGCACCACCAAGTGACAGCTATAGATATTGCACGGGGGAAAAAAAGAAACTAGTTTCTGCTTTTGGTCCATGTGGAATCATGGTAGAAAATCAGATAAAAAGTTGATTACTGTCACCTAACAGTGAACTTGTTTCATGAGGGTTCTTTTCAACTCTTAGTATTCAATCTCGTATAGAGGATAAGAATCATTCTTTTGGGGTGAACAAAAGATTTTCTGCTTTAGATTTTTCTGTTATTTGATGTATTCTTTTTTTTTTTTTTTTCTTTTTTTTTTTTTTTAAATTTATTTATTTTTAATTAGAGAATCACCGTGAGGGTACAGTTACTGATTTATACACTTCTGTGCTCACACTTCCCTCATACAAAGTTTGGGAACCCATCCCTTCACCAGTGCCCATTCTCCACCACCCGTAAACCCAGTGTCCCTCCCACCCTCCCCAATCCCATCTCCCCCCCACCCCACCCTGCCACTGTGGCAAGGCATTCCCTTCTGCTTTCTCTCTCTAATTAGCTGTTGTGGTTTGCAACAAAGGTGTTGAGTGGCCGCTGTGCTCAGTCTCTAGCCCTCATTCAGCCCGCAACTCCCTTCCCCCACATGGCCTTCGACTGCAATGTAGTTGGTGATCGCTTCTCTGAGTTGACCTATCCCCGGAACTTGAGGCCAGCCTCGAAGCCATGGAGTCAACCTCCTGGTACTTATTTCTACAGTTCTTGGGTGTTAGTCTCCCACTCTGTTATTCTATATACCATAGATGAGTGCAATCTTTCTATGTCTGTCTCTCTCTTTCTGACTCATTTCACTCAGCATGAAACTTTTCATGCCCATCCACTTAACTACAAAATTCTTGACCTCCTTTTTTCTAACAGCTGCATAGTATTCCATTGTATAGATGTACCAAAGTTTCCTCAACCAGTCATCCGTTCTGGGGCATTCGGGTTTTTTCCAGATTCTGGCTATTGTAAACAGTGCTGCGATGAACATACATGTGCAGATGTTGTTTCGATTGTACTTTTTTGATTCTCTGGGATATATTCCCAGCAGTGGTATTGCTGGGTCAAATGGGAATTCAATATCTAATTTTTTGAGAGTCGTCCAAATTGTTTTCCAGAAGGGCTGAACCAGTCGGCATTCCCACCAGCAGTGAAGAAGGGTCCCTTTCTCCCCACATCCTCTCCAACAGCGGTTGCTTTTGTTCTTTTGGATGTGTGCTAGTCTCTGTGGTGTGAGGTGGTATCTCAAAGTTGTTTTGATCTGCATCTCTCTGATGATTAGTGATGCAGAGCACTTTTTCATGTGCCTTTTGGCCATTCGTATTTCTTCCTTGGTAAAGTTTCTGTTCATTTCTTCGCCCCATTTTTTGATGGGGTTGGATGTTTTCTTCTTGTAGAGTTCAACCAGTGCTTTATATACCATTGATATCAACCCCTTATCTGATGGGTATTGTGTAAATATCCTTTCCCATTCTGTGGATAGTCTTTGTATTCTGGTCACTGTATCTTTTGCGGTGCAGAAGCTTTTTAGTTTAATGTAGTCCCATTTGTTGATCTCTGTTTTTACTAGATTGCTTAGTTCCGTGTCACCCTTGAAGATACCCTTATCTTCAATATCGTGGAGGGTTTCGCCGACCTTGTCTTCAATGTACCTTATGGTTTGTGGTCTAATGTTGAGGTCTTTAATCCATTTTGATCTGACTTTTGTGCATGGTGTCAGGTCAAGGTCTAAACCCATTTTTTTGCATGTGGTTGTCCAGTTGTGCCAGCACCATTTGTTAAAGAGGCTTTCCTTGCTCCACTTCACTTCTCTTGCTCCCTTATCAAAGATTAGATGGTCATACATTTGGGGTTGTGTGTAGGGATATTCCACCCTGTTCCATTGGTCTACGGCTCTGCCTTTGTTCCAGTACCATGCTGTTTTAATTGTTACTGCTTTGTAGTAAAGTTTGAGGTTGGGGATGGTGATGCCTCCCATCATCTTTTTCCCAAGAATTGTTTTAGCTATCCTTGGACGTTTGTTATTCCATATGAATTTTAGGATTGCTTGATCCATTTCTTTGAAGAATGTCATGGGTATATTTATAGGGATCGCATTGAATCTGTATAATGCTTTAGGGAGTATTGCCATTTTGACAACATTGATTCTCCCTATCCACGAGCAGGGTATATGTTTCCATTTCCTCATGTCCTCTTTGATTTCATGGAGTAGCGTTATGTAGTTTTCTTTGTAAAGGTCTTTTACTTCCTTGGTTAAGCTGATTCCGAGGTACCTGATTTTCTGGGGCACGATTGTGAATGGGATTGCTTTTTTCATGTCCCTTTCCTCTGCCTCATTGTTTGCATATATGAAGGCCATGGATTTTTGGGTATTGATTTTGTAGCCTGCAACTTTACTGTATAAGTCTATTGTTTCTAAGAGTTTCTTAGTAGAGGTTTTAGGCTTCTCTAGATATAGTATCATGTCGTCTGCAAATAGTGAGAGTTTGATTTCTTCCCTTCCTATCTGGATGCCCTTAATCTCTTTTTCTTGTCTAATAGCTATCGCAAGTACTTCCAGTACTATATTGAAGAGGAGTGGTGAGAGTGGGCATCCTTGTCTTGTGCCTGATCTCAGAGGAAAGGCCCTTAGTTTTTCCCCGTTGAGGATAATGCTTGCCGTAGGCTTGTGATAGATGGCTTCGACTATCTTGAGGAAAGTTCCTCCAAACCCCATTTTGGCGAGGGTTTTCATCATGAAAGGATGTTGGATCTTGTCAAATGCTTTCTCTGCATCTATTGATATGATCATATGGTTTTTATCTTTCCTTTTGTTGATATGCTGGATTATGTTGATTGATTTCCGAATGTTAAACCATCCTTGCATCCCTGGGATGAATCCCACTTGGTCGTGGTGTATGATCTTTTTGATGAGTTGTTGGATCCTATTTGCTAGTATTTTGTTGAGGATCTTCGCATCGGTGTTCATCAGGGAAATTGGTCTGTAATTTTCTTTCTTAGTGGTGTCTTTGTTTGCTTTTGGTATTAGGGAGATATGTGCTTCATAGAAACTGTTTGGGAGAGTTCCTGTTTTTTCAATTTCCTGGAAAAGTTTGAGGAAAACAGGCAATAGGTCTTCTTTAAATGTTTGGAAGAATTCGCCAGTGAAACCATCTGGGCCTGGGCTTTTGTTTTTGGGGAGGTTTTTGATTACCGTTTCAATTTCCTTAACATTGATGGGTCTATTCAGGTATTCCAGGTCTTCTTTCTTCAGTCTTGGGAGATTGTAGGAATCAAGGAATCCATCCATTTCTTTTAGGTTCTCCTTTTTTGTGGCGTAAAGACTTTCAAAGTAGTCTCTAATGATCTTTTGAATCTCACTGGTTTCTGTTATGATGTCCCCCTTTTCATTTCTGATTCGATTTATTAGAGTTTTCTCTCTTTCTTTCTTTGTGAGACTTGCTAGCGGTTTATCAATCTTATTTATTTTCTCAAAGAACCAACTCTTTGTTTCATTGATCTTTCGGATTGTTTTTTTGGTTTCGATGTCATTAATTTCTGCTCTAATTTTTATTATTTCTTTCCTTCGGTCTGGTTTGGGGTCCTTTTTCTGGTCCTTTTCTAGGGTCTTGAGTCGTAAAGTCAAGCTATCTATGTGGGTCCTTTCTTCCTTCCTGAGGAATGCTTGGAGAGCTATAAATTTTCCCCTTAACACGGCTTTAGCTGCGTCCCATAGGTTTTGGTAGCTCGTGTCTTCATTCTCATTTGTTTCTAAGTATCTTTTGATTTCTTCCTTGATTTCCTTCTTGACCCACTCATTGTTCAACATGGAATTGTTTAATTTCCAGGTGTTTGATTTGATTTTCCGTATTTGTGGGTGGTTAGCTTCTATCTTCAGCGCATCGTGGTCTGAAAAGATGGTTGATACAATTTCTATTTTTCCGATTCGATTGAGGTATGTTCTGGGGCCCAGTACATGGTCTATTTTTGAAAATGTTCCATGTGCACTGGAAAAGAATGTGTATTCTTTCTTTTTGGGGTGTAAGGCCCTGTATAGGTCTATTAGGCCTCTCTCTTCAATTTCTTCATTCAGGGTCAGTGTTTCCTTGTTGAGTTTTGTTCTTGTGGATCTATCTAGAGGTGATAAGGCCGTATTGAAGTCTCCGACTACAATTGTGCTGTTAGTGATGTCCTCTTTGAAGTCTGTTAGGAGTCGTTTTAAATATTTAGCCGGTCGTTCGTTAGGAGCATATACGTTTAAGAGTGTGATTTCTTCCTGTTGTACATATCCCTTGATAAACAGAAAATGACCTTCGCTGTCCCTTTTGATCTTTTTCATCCTGAAATCTATGTTGTCGGATACCAGGATGGCCACTCCAGCTTTTTTAAGGGGGTTGTTTGCTTGGAGGATTGTTTTCCATCCTTTGACTTTGAGTCTATGTTTACTCTGTTTGTTCAGGTGTGTTTCTTGCAGGCAACAGAATGTTGGGTTTAATTTCCGGATCCATTTAGCTACTCTGTGTCTCTTGATAGGTGCATTTAGGCCATTGACATTGAGAGAGATTATTGTGACGTGGTTTTGTGTCATCTTTCTGTGGGATTTGTTGTTCTTATGGGGCTCCTCCTTGCCTTACAGTAGCCCCTTTAGACCTTCTTTCAAGATTGGTTTTGAGTCTATGAAGGACCTGAGCTGTTGTTTATCCGAGAAGTAGTGTATGGTTCCTTCGAGTTTGAGTGAGAGTTTAGCCGGATAAAGTATTCTTGGTGAGGCATTCATTTCGTTGAGTTTTTTCACTATGTCCCACCATTGTCTTCGGGCTCGGAGGGTTTCTTCTGACAGATCGGCCGTAAATCTGAGGGGTGCTCCTTTGTATGTGATTTCCCTCTTTGACCTTGCTACTTGTAGAATTGTGTCTCTATCTACAGCATCCGCCATTCTGACTATGATATGCCTTGGAGTCTTTTTATTTGGGTCTCTTTTTGCTGGCACTCTTCGGACTTCTTGTATCTGGACGCCTGCCTTCTCCAGCTCTGGGAATTTCTTAGTGATGATGTCTTTGACTATGTTTTTTTCATTGGGGTTACTTCCCTGTGGTTCTGGTACTCCAATGATTCTTATGTTGTTCCTCTTGAAGTCATCCCCCAGGGCTCTGATTCGCTCTCTAGCCATTTTGAGGTCTTTGGCCATGATTTGTTGCTGTCTGTAAGCTTTCTGCAGCTCATCCTCAAGCTCGCTGATTCTGTCTTCGGCTGTAGTCATTCTGCTGTTGAGGGCATCTAGTGAGATTTTTATTTCATCTACCGATTGCTTTATTTGTGAGACTTCGGTTCGAAGGTTTGAAATTTCTGCTCTCATTTCTGCTCTCATTTCTTCCTGTATTTTCTT